>NC_056733.1:1910035591-1910055591 GCF_019279795.1 Protopterus annectens
GAAAACAAAAAAAAAAAAAGAAAAAAAGTAAATCTAGAAAACTTTGATAAAAATTAAAAAAGTACAGTGGTGAGGAAATCATTCTATGTTGTGCAACTTATAAACAAAAGTATGGCACCTAAATCCAAGGAAGTCATTGTTCCACTGTATTCGGCATTCATCAGACCTATCACTGAGTACAATGCATCCCCTGGTATGTACCTAACCAGGCATGTCCAACAATTTGAATGCCCACAGAGGTTCCTCACTAAAAGAATACAGGACGTAAGTAATATGTTCTATGCAGACCGCCTCAAGGCCCTATCCCTGTATTTTGTCTTCTACAGGCTTTTGAGGGAAGATCTATGCCTGGCATACAGGACATTGTCAGACCCCACTCTGATGGACCTCCTGCATATCCACAAAACAAACAGTACCAGAATTAACCGTTCTAAAGACTTAAACCTTGCCTGTGATATAAATAGGACCTGATGGAGAGATAGGTATGTATCCCATAGACTATCCTGTCTATGGAACAGACTCCCCCCATCCATGTGAAGCAGAGTTCCTCCCTAATCCAATTCAATTGCAATTTGAACAATTGGATGGGAAACTGTAAATTCATCCCTGGTTTGTTACCTATGTCTCTGATGCAAACATGTAACCTGTAAATGGTTAATCTCTATGCTTACACTTATCAAGGGTATCAGAACTTGTCAGAGATTTGGGATGCATGGCTAGACTGAAAAAGGCCCTTGTGGTCATTAGCCTAGTCACATCTGATCAGATTTTATTAACTAGACAACTGCAGGGAAGTGTTTCAGCACAGGCTGCCAAACCTGCAACTTAAAAAAAAACTGTTACCATGTACTTTTATGCATAAACTTTTAGAAGCATTGCTGTTAACAAGATAGGCCAGCAAAACAGGATGATTTATTAAATCCTGTTCTGGCTTTTTTTTTGTAAAGGGATAAAATGAAACTGCATGTGTGTTCAAAAGATTAGTGTACATTTTACAGCACCATGAGTTGAAACATGGAAAAGTACAGAATGTTATGTTTCATTTTCCTGAGCCTGAGGCAGCATTCTTCTAAATCACATGATAAAGCATTGCCATACTAAACTAAAAAACACAGATAAGAGATTGTAAATCTATTTTATTAGACTTGATGTATTTTGATTAGATATTTAGTAAATGACCTCCAAAAGACATGCGTGAATGGGCGTGCCTTTGCTGAAGGTTGGGCGTTGGGCTGGCAACTCGGCACCACAAAAAAATCCACTGCCAATCATTAGTGGACCGGAGTTCCGCTGTGGCGACCCCTAACCGGGAAAAGCCGAAAAGACAAACAATTTAGTAAATGATTAGAAGAATAAACTGTACTATGAATAGTATTATTTAGCATTTCTCTAGTGCAGCCTATTTGAGTTGAAGATGTATCTGTATCTTTACAAGAAGTATTGTCATTTCAAAATCAAGCTGAAGACTCCAAAAGGGTAAAGTGGATACATGACTACTGCTGCGTTCTCCAGACTTACTGCAGCGCCATCCGGATGAAAGGTTAGCAGCCTCGCATGCATTTCTACCTCAGTTAATACTGGCTTACCATTTCTATTTGGAAACAAATGCTATAGTTACAAAATTGTTAACTGACTGGTATGACATTTACACTTCTGAAGTTGCTCAGCATTTTGTAAATACTTGTAATATTTTAGGATCATAGATTAGTACAAGGCTAACTGCACTTTTTGGGTCATTTGAAGCCTAGCCAATTACCCCATGTGAGAATCAAACCCTGCACTATGTGTCTTTAAGGTAAACACCTTAACCGTTATGCCATCCTCCCACACCCTCTGTTTTATGTATATTTCTAAATCTGTTGAAGTCCCCACATAGCATATTAAAAAAACATGGGGTCGATTTTGTTGTATTCAATGTGCTAAATTTAAATATATTTTAGTAACTGCTGATGTTTTTTTTTTTTTTCCTGGTTGGGTAAAAGCATACCCATGTGCTAAAAAATAATGCTACTTGTCACACTTCTGTCCAGATTAGAAACTGTTATATGAATGGATTCCTCAGTTTAGGGTACCATGTTGCATTCAGTCAGATCATGGCATTTTACTAGTGAAATTCTACAACAAATTTGCCAGGTAATTAGAGTAAATATTCAGTATCACTGTCCATAGAGACCTCTAGCTACAGGCATGGTACAAAGGGTGAATCAGACTGAAAACAAAACTGGCAAATCTTACCATAAAGACTGGGTTAAAATGACCAGAAGCCCTTCCATTAGCTTTATTCAGTATTCAAAAAGCAGTTAGTGCACAAAGAAAATGTCCCCATCATATACGTTTTATGGGTCGCCCTATGCAGGTACCAGCCCCTCCCTTGCCTAAAATCTTGATTTGCAAATTACTGTAAACAAATGATTTCTGTGTTGTAGCATTTTCATTCCCAAGTTGTTACACGGCAGCAGAAGCCTGATCTGAACAATTCACATGATGTCAGTCCCACAGACTGGGTCTATGTGTGTTCCTTTTCCAGAAGACATGCCCTCCAGCCCAGATGGAAAGGCCCATACCTTGCACTACTTGTTACTGTAACAGCCATTAGACTCAAAGGATCTTCAACCTGGATTCACATGTCACATGTCAGAAGGACGGTACCAAATAAAGGAAACCAACCTGTCCCCATCACTGCCTCCCCAGCCTTACTGGATGATGAAGCTGTCTCCTCTCGCACTAGATGAAAAACCAGAGGAATCAACTGTAAACCAAGTGTTTAGCAGTTTGGAAACACTGGAAAACGAAATTTTCCCTGAGTCAGAGGACCAAGTGCCGTTATTGGGAGTTATACAGTTGCAATATGTACCATGTAACTTATTCAGAACTCAACAACAGACTGTTCATCAAGAGAAAGACAGTTTCAAAGATCCATTTCAACCACGTTCAGCTCAATGATCATTGCCTTAATGACTGCAGTAATTTTCATCTTATTACTTCAATTCTTGATTCCTGCTGACACTGTAAGCACTTTTCAATTTTTTATTGGAAAGCAAAACAATTAATAGAACCTAGATAAAAGGTCAGCAAAATGACATCCAACCGTTAATATGTTTCATGCTGCTATAAATACATTTGCTAGGACTTTAAATGGGTCCCCTTCAGAATTTCAAAGTTTGAAAACTTCGAATCTCATATGATCGAAGTTTTAAAACTTTGAAATCCTGAACGAAAATCGGCATACAGCACAGACTGGGAGATTTCCCTTGTCCTCGCTGTACTGCGATCTTGGAGTTGGTATATTTAAGTTGTGGGGGGGTGTAAGCCCCCCTGCATAAACTTGTTTCTATGTGTTTCGTTTTGTTTCGGGGGAAGGTTCACAATTTTGAGATTCCAAGATCTTGAGATTATGAACTCGATGTTCTGAAACACGAGATTTTGGGATTTCGAAATTTAGAAGTGGACTCCTTTAAATACCAGTAACTGTTGGTTTGTGCAAGCATACATAGTGCTTATGATGAAGGTATTCCATTATTTCCAGTATCCGTGAGAGAAGCTGAAATGGGGGCGGTATTTGATAAGTAGTTTGAAAAAATAGAGTGTGGCATAATGTTTCCCCATTTTCAAAAGTTATTTTTCTTAAGACTTTCAGTAAAAAGCTACACCTGTTATGTTCAAAGAGGAACTGTGGAAGTGGGCATAGGCAATGTAATGTTACTTGTAGAATGTACAGCAGAACTAATACATGAGGTATGGTGATGTTGCATGACTTTTATTATATTTGTGGCAGTCTAGCATATCCTTGGCTGCTTGCAAATTGGTCAGGATGTTGTTACACTGACAGAGTTCTTCCAGCCATTTGACATATAGATGCTTCACCAAAGGGAAAAATTCGTAATGAATGAGAAACCCATACTGTTAAAAACCCAGTTGGCAAAATCAATGTGTCCTGGATCTATCATCATGATTTAGAACAAACAACTTTTAAAGGACTTGCTTATACGGATCTTGGTAATAATGTTATTTCAGGGGCTGGCATATTACCCTCATATGGGGCTTCAAAATCAGTCTGGGAATTGCAAAAAAAAAAATCATCTAAACTGTTAAAAATAATCACTATTTTTATTTTAGTTTTCTTTTGTTCTTATGCAAAGCCTTAATAATCAGCCTTATTGCATCACAATATGATAACTTCTTTGCAACATGTTCACACTAAGTTGATGTTATGCACTGACCAACGATACAAGTGAAAATGTAGAAAAAGAAAGTAAAAAATGTGTTTTTGAAACTCTTGAAAGGATATATAAGAATGTGTTTAAACAAGATAAAGTACTCTATGAAGGTGATGCTTTCTAAGCATCAAGTGGGGGATTGTAAAGGGTATGTGACTGAAACTAATGACTTATGTAGCTGCAGGAGCCATGACAAGGTACTGTTGCACTTCAATTTGTCTTCTGATGAAACAGCATTTTCAGTGTATCAGCATTCTTATTTGCTTCATGTGTTTTTAAAATAACTGAAATAATAAACTATAACTTATTCTTAAACTGAAAATGGAAACAGAAACTGGCAGATGTTCTGATTCAAAAGTTTAGTTAGCAGAATGTTGTTTCTCAAGGTTAAAGACGTGTAATAACTTTGCTAGCCAAGCATGAAATGTTCTCTCTCTCACATTCAGCATATTTTCTCTTAGTCAGTTGGCAACAATTTAAAGATAAAGGTATATTGTAACAGCTTATTTTTTTTCTCCAAGTATTACTGATTTCTTTTATTCAGGGAGACAAAGTGCTGTAAGCTTCGTCTCCCACATATATGTGCATTTAATTAAAGCTTATGATTTTATCCTTCTAAGGACTGGAGTATTTTATTTTATTACCATAACATCTGTTTCTCACACATGTTCAATGGACTTTGTAAACCAACGTTTATGAAGTCCACTGTCTTGGGCCGCCAATATTAACCTTTCTTCTTTTGGTTTAAATTTGCAACTATATCCATTTTCCACATTTCTTGCCTTCTCATCTGATCCTTTACCTTATATTCTTCTTTTGGTTTTGGCACATTCAGTTGCTGCCTAATTTCTATCTACTTCTGGTTTGATTTTCATTCCCTCATGACACCGATTTGCTTCTGCTAAACTAAACAGGGAAGTAATCTTAGACTTATTCTCATCATGTTTCAAAGCTTTCACTACATTTGGGTCTTGTGAGGTCAGCAGATATGTGTGCAGTCCTACGATTAAAGATCTCAAGGAGGTCATACTTCCTTCATAAGAGGGAATATATAGTCTTGGTATACACTGTTTTTTTATAAATCATTTGATAAGCACAAAGCATCCTTCTTGTTTTCCTATTCAAGTGATCCAACAACTTTTGTAGCCAGTCAATCACACCAAAGCTGTAAGTTAATACAGGAAGACCAAATTGGTTTATAGCCTGGACTTTGTTCCTAGATGTTTTCAACATCCAACATTTATATAACATTTATAGAAAGGACACCTTTAGTAATGCTTACTTACAATATTCAAGTTGTCACCCTAGCAGTCAGAAAAGGAGTATTATAAAAGGGCAGTGCATAAGGGCTGCTAGGATGACTTCGGAATATGTTGATTTGATTAATGAATTGGATCTCATAGGAAAAATATTTAAAAACCGAGGATACCCCAAAGGGATGATAGTGGACATTAAGGAATATGTAAAGAAAGAATGGGGGAAAAATATAAGCCCATCATTGGGACAGGGATGATTAGAACAGTGGAAGGAAATATGAATAACGAAGACCACGATTCAAAAGAATTCACTAGGGCATGTATTTTACAATATGCACCCCAAGTTAATGACATTAAGAAAATAATAGTTAACAATTGGAACATTTTGAAAACTGACAATAGTGTATTTAAAATGGTGGGCGACGCACCCAAATTTGTATCTAAGAATGGTAGAAATCTAAATATGGAATTAGAAAGGAAAGTTATGTGTAATAATTTCAACTACAAGGGGGCAGGCACTACCAAATGTGGAAAATGTAATCAGTGCCATTTAATTATAAAAGTTCCTTCTTTAGAACTTGAGGATTTCAGTAAAAGTGTAGTCAAGTTTCAAAAAGGGAATTGTAGGACTTCCCATGTTGTTTATTTGGCAAAGTGTACCAAATGTCCTTGTTTCTACGTGGGAAGGACTGATAGATGTCTTAGAAACCAAATTTATGACCATTGCTACAGAATAAGGAAACAGGATACAAAAAATGCACTATGGAGACATTTAGACGGGAACAAACATTGTGACGTTTTTAATTTTGGCATACTTGAATGTATAAAAGGGAACCCTAGAGGGGGAAATATTAAAACATAAATTGGGTGAGAAAGAAGTTAGATGGCAGATCAAGCTTAATGCTTCAACATACCCTGGGCTTAATGATACTATTTCCATTAAGCCCATATTAGATAACAGTGGTTAGTCAGGATAACACTGGAGCACCAGCACTATGAATGGCACTGTTAGGACAATTATGCATAAAATTTAGTTTTATACAGTTTTATAAGGTTTTAACTTCATACATTTTAACACAATCACATTTAGAAAGCAAGATGTTATGTAGTGGAATATATGTGGATATGTTATATTCCAATTGACTGTCAAGTCTTATTAAAAGGCGATCGACAAGGAAATTAAGCACTGTGCACTTTAAACTACTAATCACTTAATTTGCCAGTGGGTGACTGGTAGATGCTTATATTTAAACCTGTGGGGGTTATAATGCTTTGTTCTGATGAAGTCTATATAAAGTAGATGAAAGCGCTTAACTCAGTGGAAAGTATTTTACTTTGATATATTTTTAAAATATTTTATTAATAAAAGGAGATTTTAGAACTTCAGTGCGTGTACGGTGCTGGTATTGTACAAGTCTGTGAGCAGAGTTTGTGACCTTTATTAATTGATCTTAATATGTCAGTCCATCTCTAGTAAATCAAGCAACTCCTCTTAGATCATTTTCTTCTAAACTGAGGGCACATTCTTTGTTCTCCATTTCCTGCGGGGATTCTATAGAAAGTTCCAGAGCATCTTCCTGTACCACATTCTCTTCTGTTTTATCTTGTGTCATTTGTTGCTCTTTCATATGGGAACTCACTGACCTGTCACTCTACAGCATTAACTGCATCAGGGCTGCCACAGTTTCCTGTTCCTTCCTTTACTGTGCAACTCCAAATTAAACTTTGTACTACATGGCAACTGATGAGATGTTTCCCACTCCACTGGTTTCTCCTTAATTTGGGGATCCACTGCTGTATCCTGCTTTGATGTTATAAGAGTTAGATTTTCTTCACTAAATCCTTCATTTCACAGGTAATCCATAACTTTCAGTTTCTGTATCTTTAACTTCTCCAATACTAATCCTCTTTTCCACTTTTCCTCTTTCTTATTTTTTGCATTGTAAAATTTTACATACCCAGATGACTTTGCCTGTATTCCTTTTCAAATATCTTTGGTGCTGCTCTTTTTGTATTGATTAGTTTTGCTTTGTCCTTTGCATAAATATTGCAGCATATTAAATCTCTTTTTCTTTCCTAAATCCATATTTCTTCTTCAGATGTCTTCTGCTCCTGCTGTTTCTCCTTACTTGGGGGGACTCATTGTTCCATTATGTTGTGATATAACCTGTGTTAGACTTTCTAAACTAAATCCTTAATTTCACATGTATTCCATAATGTCATCTTCTATTTTTTAACTTCTACTTTACTAATCTTCTGTTCTACATTCCCTCTTTGTGATCTTGCTTTTTATTGGGAAATTTTCCATATCTGGATACTTTTGCCTGTATTTCTCTTCAAATATCTTTGGGACTGCCTTTTTTGTATTGATTAATTTGGCTTTCTACTTTGCATAAATATTGCACCATATCACATCTGTCTTTCTTTCTCATGTTCATATTTCTTTTTTATACCTTTCAAAAATCTCTGTGTTTTATTATTTATATTTTTGCACTTCCTCAGTTACTTCTTTTTCCAAATGGCCCAAGGTTTCTTGGTCTATATAATGTTTTTCACAAATCTGTTGTATTAATGAACACAATTTTTTATTTGAAGCTACTGACAGTTTTTCTTTGTGCAAATATTTTTCTTTTCTCAAATTTCTCTGAATCATTTTGTTTATCTTCTGTCTGGAAATTCTGGATTTCTTGCATAATAGTAACAATACATAATTTATTTCTTATTCTCAATAGTCCATGCTACTATCTTTATGATTCTTTTTTGGCCTATCTTCTTAAGTCTTCTTATGTCTTCCTAAGGATTCTGGCAATTCAGTATGATATAACTGCCAAGGAAATGCAGAAGATACCTTATGGCAGATGTTCCTGAAACCATCTCCCTATAAATATACCCTGATAAAAGATCTAACCAAATTAACAGAAAATGTTAAAGCAATTAAGAAACCGTTCATTTTAAAAGATAAGTGAAATGTGGTATTTTGATCTAAAAGCTACAATGGCCGAAATGAGAAATTCAATGCCCTATTAATATCTATGACCAAAGATGAAGAAATGCTTTTTCAGCCAATTGTTTCTATCATTAAAACAATGATTTGTTGATTGGGTTTGAATCTGGGTCTGAATTCCAACAGACTGAGACACCACGGAGGAAAGGCTTCTGCCATGATGCTCCTGCTTTCCTACTTTGTTAGCAAAGCACACCACTCGTGTATACATGGACATGGGGAGAGTACCTGCAATACAGATGTAAACTCTCTGAAACTGCTACTCTAGACATGAAAAGTTAGGAAATGCTGAACTAACCCCTCATGTTTCACCAGGATAGTTTATTCCTACACAATATGTTACATATATAATTAGGTCTATCTCGATTCTAGAAGGGTTTTGTGAGGTCATCCCAGAGGCATATATTTGCCATTACTCATCTGTTCATTCAGGCAGCATGTAAAGAGGGTTACGGCAGCCTATTCCACAGAGGGGTGAGTCTCTGGTCAATGAATCTATCCCTCCAGCAAGTTCAATTTATCTTACAACAGAAGATTAGATTTCTAGTACAGATTTTGTGGTGGTGTATGTTTTGTGAATACGTTACAGGGTAATCTGACACATTTTTATTCTAGGCAAAGACTGCTCCACAGGAGTCTGCAGGAAACTGAGGAAAGAAACAGGGCTTTAAGAAATTCTATATAGGCATAGCTTAAACTATTGACTTTTTAAGGTGAGGAAACAGTGGGGTCTTTCAAGTTAAATAACATAGTTAGTCGTGCTGGACAGAGAATTACATTCAGTTATGAGCCTAAGCCTAATAAGGGAGTAGGTAGAAAGAACATCCCTGTGCCTTGAGGATTTACTCTAGGCAATCAACTGAGCTAAGTGGAAAGACTTTCTATAACCTTAGAGGCACAGTGGTTGAAGGAGAGCTCATTGTCAATGAAAGTGCCTGGGTTCCCAATAACTGTACTGATACTAAATAGGGAGTCTGCTGTGTTGCAAGTATTAAGGTAAAAATGTCTTCCAAATAACATAATACTGCACATTTTTGCATTCAGTCTTGGACTAGGGTCCTGGCACCATGTGGCGTTTGCAAGTGACATATCCTCTTGAAGGATTAGGGAGTCCTCTGATGAGTTTATGATAACTCTGCATATGAAATTCTCTGTGAGCTTGGTTAGTCACAGACTCCGCATATCAGCTTGGACATCGCAGAAAAAGATATCAACTAGGTGCAGCCCTAGTGACAACCCTTTTGGTGGACAAAGTGTCTTCCATCTTAAGCTCTGTCTATGAGCCAGTTAGCTATACAGAGAGTAGCAAACAACAAGTATATATTTAGTTTGATTAGTTTGTTAATAATGCCACAAGTGAAAAATAGTATCAAAGGCCTTGGCCAGATCAAGGTAAAAATATGTAAAATTCTGACACAATCTAAAAGCCTTGGTGACTTTTTCAAAGAAGTTAGCTCAGCTAAGCAAGCAGGATCTACCCTTTACAAAACCAAAATTTGTTTTGATCGAGGGAGTTTAGGCTACAAATACCTTAGAAATATTTCTACTTATATGTTCCACTGTCTTGTAGATAAAGCTAGTAAGGTTTACTGGTCTGCAGTTCTCAAGATTAATTGAAGAGCCACCCTTATAAAGGTGGATGACCACAGCTGGTTTTCATGCCTCTTGCATGGAGCCATTTGAGAGGCCAAGGCCAAACAGCTTTAGGAGTGGGTTGGAGTGTGTTTCACACTTCAAAGGAAACACTATGGCATGACATACTCTCAGGTCCCACAGACCTAGTTTTTTTTTAAACCTCAAAGGCAGCACTTTTAAAAGTTATTCAGGCATAACTGCGGGAGGTAGACAATTCATTGTGTAGGAGGTATCTAGATAGGTGAAAGGGGGAAACATTTTACATACATTAATCTTCCAATATGTCCACTACATCCTCAGAGTCAGAGTAGCTGATACTGTTGTGAATCAGCTCCATGAAATGCTGGGACTCCTTTCTCCAAGTTTCTTACCATAGATGAAGAAGATAAAGTTGTCCTTTATTAGTGTCGGCAATTTTCAGTTCATACTAAGCCTTGGTGGACTTAATTTTATTTTTTGAGTTCTTTAAGTTCATGAGCTCAGTTTTACAGTTTGTTTACACCAGGGGTACAAACAGAAGTTTGTTTGTAAATTTCACTTTATATTTGGGGCAGATCAAAACCAATGTCTTAATGCAGGCTCAGACAAGCTAAGAGCTCTCTACAAATGCAGTGGCGGTGGCTACTGAAACCACATCAGATCAGCTAGTTGCAGTAAGTTTGCTTTAGAGAAATTCTAAAAGACAATGGAGGTTTGTGGGCATCTTGGACTGAGTCCTCATTGTGGCCACAAGTGAAAAGGTGGCTACAGGTGTACAGCATATTGGCGCAATGTTTATTATAACCAAGTACATTTGTCTATGTACAGGAAAGAACACTGATTATATGAACTGGCACTGATAAAAAAATCAAGGAAACACTGTGTTTCTTAGGTCTCCATTTACAGAGGAACAATTAAAATCCTCTAGAACAATAATACTAGGTTTTACAATAAGGGTCCTGAGCTTGTTTAGAACAGCGGTCCCTCTCCACAAAGGTGGTGCCTCAACAGATCTTGGAAACTATCGCCCCATAAGCCTGACTAGCTTGGTCTGCAAAGCTATGGAAAGGATCATCATGGACCTCATAAATAAAGATAATGGGGACCTACAGACACTGGATCCTACCCAGTTTGGCTTTGTTAAGGGCAGATCCTGCCTCTTAAACCTGGTCGATTTCTTTGAAACAGTCACCAAGGCCATTGACGAGGGGAAGGTGGTCCACACAGCCTACCTGGACCTCGCAAAAGCATTCGATACAATACCCCCACTCGGGCATTATAGATAAGCTCACCAGCTTAAATATAAACCCCTATGTCACTAGATGGGTTGCAAACTGGCTCAAGGACAAAACCCACATGGTTAGAATTGCTGGAGCCATGTCAGACTCCAAACCAGTTACAAGTGGCATCCCACAAGGCTCAGTCCTGGGACCTCTCTTGTTCAGTATATATTTCTCTGAGGTACAGGCCAACATGGAAGGACTGTGGCTAACCAAGTTCGCAGATGACAGCAAACTGGGCGCCATAATCGACTCTCCAGCAGACACAAGCATCCTACAAAAGGGCCTCATAGAAACAGACAACTGGTGCCAGAGCCATGGCCTCAAGCTAAATGCCAAAAAGTGTATAGTCATCCCCTTTGGCAAAAACAAAGTGCCCACAAATTACCACATAGGTGGTAATCCATTAAGTACAGAAGAAGTAATTAGGGACCTGGGGACCCAAGCTGATAGCAATCTCTCATTTGACAACCACGTGGCCAAAGTGGTTAGAAAAACATTTTATAGAGGCCACCTAATCATGAAGGGATTCACATCTAGATCAGGGGAGGTCATCGTGCCTCTTTACTCATCCCTCATCAGGCCCATAATTGAGTACAATGCCCCTTTTGGGATGCATCTCACCAGATACCTGCAGCAACTGGAAAGACCCCAAAAGTACCTCACCAAGAGGATCAAAGGGCTCAAACGGATGCCATATGCTGCAAAAGAAACTCCAGCTCTACTCAATGGCATACTGCCTGCTCAGAGGCATGAATCGTGGGTATCCTGAAAACTTGATTGATGACCTGATAGTTGAATTGTCTTCTAAGAGGGCTAGCGGTATATATCAACCATTGCTCTCTTATAATGAACAAATTTCAATACAACCCAGAGACGACATGGCTGATTCGTCTACTATTAGTCTACTTTTGGTAGACTCTAACCCTAGGGTGGCCATAAAGGAAACTAACTTTATGACAAGTTTTGTTACAACTTACAACAAAAACTCTGAGAACCTCTGTTCTATCATTCGTAAAAACTGGTATTTTATCAAAAATAGTCCAAGTCTACAGGATAGATTAGGACTGCACCCTTCTACTGTATACAAAAGGGGCAGTAATTTGAAGGAGCTCCTTCAGAGGAACAGAGATGTCAATTTCTACACTAGACAAAAAGGTACACACACTTGTGGTTCTTGTAATTGGTGTAAATTCCTTCGAACAGGAAACTCGTTCTCTGTTAGGAACAAGAAATATTTTACTAACCACAAGGTAAATTGTAACACAAAATCTATTGTCTATGTAGCTATTTGTGACTGCTGTCCTGCGTACTATATTGGGAAGACGGACCGCAGGTTCCGCGACCGTATATATCAGCATATCTACGCTATAAAAAATAAAAAAAGCGAGAATGCTTTATCCAAACATATACGGAGTCACGCAGGACACCGTTTCCATTTCATGGCCATTGACCATATTTCGGTAGGTATTAGAGGTGGACCTCACTCGTTAATTCTAGAAACACGGGAGCTTGAATGGCAAATCCTATTGGATGCCTTCACAGCCCCCGGTTTGAACGAGAATTGTAATATCTCACTCTGTGCTAAAATACAGAAGTTATTTAAGGTGACATAAGATGACTTAGTGGCCCTTTTGTTTCATTTAATTGAATAGTAATTTCTTCTTTTATTAACCTCGCCAATGAGAGCTGTTACTTCAGTCTTCTGGTGACATTCACATTGGAATTTTTTTTCCTATATTATTTGGCTTAATTCCTGCTTTAGCATTGTTTTTATGATGCTTTTTACGATGGTTAGACACGTACATTTTTTAAGAATGTTTAGCTGGTTGTTATAGGTCTGTATATAATGTTTATTGTTATTTTATGTAACATACCCTTTATAGGGTTAATAATTTTATTATGGATGAAATAGAGGAAGTGACATCAGCTTCATGTCACTATTGTTGTTTTAAATTTGAAATGTTGGCGCACTTTTTAGTGTATTCTGATGAAGCTTCTGCAGGGGCAGAAGCGAAAACGCTCTTTTTTGTGTTGAAATAAATTGCGTTAATCAACTTTCGGTAGTCCTAGCTCGTGAACGCTATTTTTTGTCCTTTCAGTAGTTTTAATTAATTTAATTAATTAATTAATGGAACTTGAATGGATTCTTCGTTTGGGCGCACACATTGAACCAGGTCTTAATAGTTACGTGCCTATCAAACCCTTATTAATATCTAGGAAGTAATAAATTAATTTTTTGATGGACACAGTACCTATTAGTGTTTTAATTGTAAATATTTACTGCTATGCTGCATAAACATAAGCATAAACATAAGTGTAGATGTTGCATTTATAATGAATTGAGGAAATGCAATACCATCACATGAAGTCAACATCTTACATTTTTCTTATCTTTTTTATTAAAATGTGGTATATTAAATGCTCATTGATACCTTAAATATGAGTATGTAAGCACAGCATTGTCATTAGTAACTAGTGACAGGTTTAAAAGTCTTATAGGACTCAATGATTTTTGTATATGCATATTTTACACTAAATGTAATTGAAATTAAACATTGTTATTTTAATTCATATTTGTTCATATACACAGAATAGGTACATTTTTTAACAGCAATTTTATATAGGTTTTAACTAATATGTGGATTTAATTTTATAAATTAAGTTGATGTCTTTATATATACATTTTGATATTATTGTCTTAGCTTTATTGTTGCATTAATGTGCGTTAAAAAGTCTATACACAAAAGTAGTCTGTATATTTGTAACAAAGTATTGGCAGTCTTGGTCTAAGCTTTAAACTAATAAGCGCATTCTAATGGCCAAAACGCTCACTGTTAGTACTATCAGAATATGTTTAGATTTTTAGATTTTTTCAGATTTTTTGGATTGAATGTAATTAATTAATTAATTAGATAATGAGCAGACTTTCCCGCCTTGGAGCGGTCCTATAAAATCTTGATACAAACTCACATAATTCATCTGAAGAAGCGTGGATGGTACCACGCGAAAGCGCTCATCATCTTGTTTCCAATAAACCGTTTGTTCCATTTCAAAGATTGTCTGTGGATTTTATTCCTGATACAGCAGCTTCAATATACTTGGATGTTTCGGATGTGTATTGGTGCTAAACCTCTTTCTACATTGTACCTTTATAGGGTTAATAATTTTATTATGGATGAACTAGAGGAAGTGACATCAGCTTCATGTCACTATTGTTGTTTTAAATTTGAAATGTTGGCGCACTTTTTAGTGTATTCTGATGAAGCTTCTGCAGGGGCAGAAGCGAAAACGCTCTTTTTTGTGTTGAAATAAATTGCGTTAATCAACTTTCGGTAGTCCTAGCTCGTGAACGCTATTTTTTGTCCTTTCAGTAGTTTTATTTGATTTTTTAGTTGCTGGTATGTTGTCTGGCGCTTCTACGAATCCTAGGACACCGAATATTTTTGGCTCAGATAATGTGGAGACCAATAACGAGCCACTGAGTATTCAAGCGTTACTGCTCTCGTTGTCTCAACGGTTGGATTTAATGAACACTCGGCTGGAGAACATTGAGAAAAGTGATGTGAATATGGCACGAGTTAACAACTCGGGTACATTTCTATCAAACAACCAGCTAATTAATGACAGTTCGTTTCCCATCCCAGCGGGGCAGGTACCTCGCCCTTGCACTTTCGCAACTACTACCGGCTTCCAACAGGCAACTTCAGCTGGTTCGGGCGCTTGTGTGTCAGCGCCAAATGCTACTAATGGTAATAACAGAACTATTACTAGGAGCCAAATATCAGAAGATATGGCTCCAATAATACCTGGAATCCCAGTCGATAACAATTCTGCACTTATTGGTGTGCCTTCATTTTCCGAATGGGCGGAGAACTTGGCCTCATTGTCGTTTGCTCATATTTCATCCTCTGGCTCACCGGTTGCTGACTGGAGTACTCCAGGTAATAACTTTGAAATCATTACTGAAAAATTAAAACTGTTGGATGGTAAAACGCTTAAAATAAAAAAAACTGCAGCTGGAGGTTGCCTATTTTCAGCAATGCCTTGCTGAAAAAATTATTCCTAAAGGGCTACGAAACACTTTTTCACCTACTGGTCTGTTCACTGATGCAGCCTTTTCAGATGAACTATTGGCCTTGTTTAACAGACAGGGGACTGAATTGATGGAGGTAATGATTAAACATTATTCCAATCACATTACCAGCCTTTTAGCTGAAACTAGCCGATTGAATGACACTATAAAGTCTGACATTAACTTCTTGAGGTATAAGTACGATTATAATCGTATTTTTTCCAGCATCGATGCACTATTGCTAAAATTGAAATCTAATAAAACTAAAAAGCTGGCAAGGGATAGACATGCATAACAAACCAACTTAGTCTATCCTAATCTTTTCAAAAATAACCCAGGTAGAGACAACCAGAATAAGGGGAACTATAATGGAAGTGTCAGTGCCATTAGAGACATTCCTGGTCAGATTTCCCCTGACGATGGTGACATTGGGGATGGAGGAGAAGAGACATTTGTACAAGGACCAAGGAGAAGCAACAGGATCAAAGCCAATAATCAGAATAACAATGGTGCATCTAATTATAAACCTCACCAGAAGGCTTTTTTAGGGGGCAAGAACAACCGCCAACAACAGAACAAGAACTGGAACAAACAACGGCACTGAACGCCCACAGTTTGGCGATGTTCATCTGGATATAAATTATCCTACCATTTTGTCTATTACAAAAGGGGACTTCCAGATTTACAATTTCTCCAATGTCCCTATTGACAGTGACTTAGTCGATTTCTTGGCCAATGGCTTCTCTTTTGTACCTGATCAAAAATTCAATTTGGCTAAAACCCTAATTAATTTGAAATGCTTTGTACGCAAATTAAATTTGAATGTTTTTTTCAACAATGAACTTCCTAGGGATAGAACAACTCTCAAGCTTTCTAGTACGTTCAACCCCCCCCCCCTTACACCCCAACCTACATATTTTTGAAAGTGTTTGCGAACTAGATTTGAGGCATTTACATGCCTCTATTAATCGGACAGACAGTCAAAGTAATATTTCGACTGATCAGGTCACAGCTTTGAATAATTTATGTAGGATGGCAGTCAGAGTTATCAAGCCTGATAAGGGGGGAGGGTTGGTCATCTTTGATAAATCTGAATACAACAACAGAATGTTGTCTGTGTTGAATTCACCTGCTTATGAAAGCTCTTCCTTGAATGAAATGACAGGTTCCTACAACAGAATTAAGGGTTACTTTAGGGACTTATTCCTTGAAGGAAAAATTGATATCGACACTTACAACTTTATCGATATCACTTTCCCAAAGGTCCCAGTTATGTTTGGGATCCCCAAAATCCACAAGGACCTGGCTGATCCGCCAATGCGAGCCTTAGTGGATGGGAGATATTCTATCATTCACCCATGTGCCCGCCTTACTGACAACATCATTTCAAAATATTTGCAGTTGATTCCAGAAATTTGTAAGGACTCATGGTCCTTTTTGAGATCCATCAACGAGTTACAATTTGATGCTTCTCTCAATTTTCTCACCATCGACGTGGTGGATCTTTATACTTCCATACCACACCAGGAAGCTGTCGAATGGGTTGAATGTTGAGAGATTTTAATGCACCAAACAATGACATAGCTGTTGTAACAGAATTACTGGATATTGTTCTTTCTTCCAATTTTTTCATTTTCGACAATCACTACTACCTTCAAAAACAAGGGATTGCCATGGGCTCCCCTTGTGGCGGCAGTGTAGCGAACTTGTTTGTAGCCCACTGGGAGAAAACATTTTTGTTCAATAATTCAGTTTTCAAGGAATCTATAAAATTCTACACTCGTTTTTTTAGATGATGTTTTCATTTTATTAAAAGGAGGGGAGGAGCTAGCAAATGATCTCATTACCTACATGAATGGGATGACTGAATTTTTGAAATTCACGTACCATTTCTCAACTAGTGAGATAGATTATCTTGACGTGAAGTTAGTGAAGGACATGTGCAACAATGGTTTCCGGTCATCTATCTTTAGGAAACCAACTTATTGCAACTCCTCCTTGCACTTTTCAAGTAACCACCCATGGAAACAAAAACGGTCCATAGTTAAGGGACAATTAGTCAGGGCTGTCTGAATGTGTAGTACAGCTCAGGCCTTTAATCATGAATGTCTATTTTTGAAGGACATGTTCATGAATCGTGGGTATCCTAAAAACTTGATTGATGACCTGATAGTTGAAGTGTCTTCTAAGAGGGCTAGCGGTATATATCAACCATTGCTCTCTTATAATGAACAAATTTCAATACAACCCAGAGACGACATGGCTGATTCGTCTACTATTAGTCTACTTTTGGTAGACTCTAACCCTAGGGTGGCCATAAAGGAGACTAACTTTATGACAAGTTTTGTTACAACTTACAACAAAAACTCTGAGAACCTCTGTTCTATCATTCGTAAAAATTGGTATTTTATCAAAAATAGTCCAAGTCTACAGGATAGATTAGGACTGCACCCTTCTATTGTATACAAAAGGGGCAGTAACTTGAAGGAGCTCCTTCAGAGGAACAGAGATGTCAATTTCTACACTAGACAAAAAGGTACACACACTTGTGGTTCTTGTAATTGGTGTAAATTCCTTCGAACAGGAAACTCGTTCTCTGTTAGGAACAAGAAATATTTTACTAACCACAAGGTAAAATGTAACACAAAATCTATTGTCTATGTAGCTATTTGTGACTGTTGTCCTGCGTACTATATTGGGAAGACGGACCGCAGGTTCCGCGACCGTATATATCAGCATATCTACGCTATAAAAAATAAAAAAAGCGAGAATGCTTTATCCAAACATATACTGAGTCACGCAGGACACCGTTTCCATTTCATGGCCATTGACCATATTTCGGTAGGTATTAGAGGTGGACCTCACTCGTTAATTCTAGAAACACGGGAGCTTGAATGGCAAATCCTATTGGATGCCTTCACAGCCCCCGGTTTGAACGAGAATTGTAATATCTCCTCTGTGCTAAAATACAGAAGTTATTTAAGGTGACATAAGATGACTTAGTGGCCCTTTTGTTTCATTTAATTGAATTGTAATTTCTTCTTTTATTAACCTCGCCAATGAGAGCTGTTACTTCAGACTTCTGGTGACATATTCCCATTGGAATTTTTTTTCCTATATTATTTGGCTTAATTCCTGCTTTAGCATTGTTTTTATGATGCTTTTTACGACGGTTAGACACTTACATTTTTTTAAGAATGTTTAGCTGGTTGTTATAGGTCTGTATATAATGTTTATTGTTATTTTATGTAACATACCCTTTATAGGGTTAATAATTTTAATATGGATGAACTAGAGGAAGTGACATCAGCTTCATGTCACTATTGTTGTTTTAAATTTGAAATGTTGGCGCACTTTTTAGTGTATTCTGATGAAGCTTCTGCAGGGGCAGAAGCGAAAACGCTCTTTTTTGTGTTGAAATAAATTGCGTTAATCGACTTTCGGTAGTCCTAGCTCATGAACGCTATTTTTTGTTTTTTGGCCTGCTCAGAGGCGATCTGTGCCTGACGTATAAAGCCATGTCCAACCCGGAATTAATGGACATGCTGCACCTCAGAAAATTCAAATCCCATTGAGCTCGAGAGACTTGAACCTCAGCACCGAAATAAATAGGACATGCTGGAGGGACAGATTCATAACCCAGAGGCTCCCTTCAATCTGGAATAAAATCCCAGTCCAGGTTATGCAGAGTCCCTCACTGACTCTCTTCAAGAGGAATCTTGATGAGTGGATGGGAGATCGTAGGTTTACCCCAGGTATCACTTCTGTGTCACTGTTAGGCAGAGGCACAGTATACTAACCTTGAAAAAGGGCATAGCAAAATTAATTTAAAATGGGTGGCGAAAGCCAAACACACTCTGGCTAGGCTTATAAATGCCCTAGGGCAGATAGCCTAGCATGAACCTATGAACCTATGCTCTATGAGTAACGAGAGTCAGAGAAGGGGTACTATAGTTTGCAAGGATATCAGAGGCAGTCAAACTGATTTTAGGACATGGAAAACTTCCAGTTCCTTACCATGATGTGTGATGGAATAATGCAGGAACATCACACCATCTCTTATGACACAGCCACTATCAGTAATGATTCTGAAAGAGGGAGACAATATATTCTGCCAAACAGGCTAAGTTAACAATCCTATATTTCTAGGGACAAAAAGCCTTCTGAAGAATGCAGTTTTAGTCTTCCAGCCTCAAACGACGTTACTTTTAAATCTTGTTGAATTAGGTTGACAGATGTAGCAGACTAACATTACCTAAAATGGCAAAATGAGCTTAAGAAAGTTTTTGCCAATATACTGTAACCCTAAGGGGAAAGGTACAGGCCACCCAACACACAGCAAATTGGGCTGTTGACTATCATCTTCTAGCAAACACGCAAGCCCCCTTCGAATTACATCAAAACTCAACTAAAATCATAGTCATTTCTTTTTTGTTTATATTGTGGTGTAACTCTAGGTAAAGGAAGAGGATTGCTCAAGTCTAGGTGTAGACCAGTCTCAGTTGCATATTCTGAGAGCTCCACCACATATCTATTCATAGAATCCGAGGATGT
>NC_056733.1:1910369348-1910468408 GCF_019279795.1 Protopterus annectens
AAATAGTTTAACTGAAAATAAAATGTTTGTTTTACCTTCGACTGATAATGATACTTGACACCCTTTAGTTAGGTATTGCCAATAAGAATCTTTAGGAGCTGTCTTATGGACAATTAAAGTGTTATATAAATATGATAATTCATTGTTAACATTGATATTATATAAAATTCCAAAAATCCAGTTTATAATTTTTGGAACAGTTTTGAAGGATGAGATATGCATTATTTTACACAGATCCTTAGTGTATGCTGTGACACGCTGTGACACTCTGAAAGACCAACCAGTCATTAGGGGATAGGCCATAGGTTGATAATATACTTTGTGTGTTAAAAGTTTGTTGGTTTTCAATACATTGCAACCAAACAGGTTACTATTTTCTCATAAGCCAAAAATCTCTCTATGTGTTTTATCAGGGAAATTAGTTGTAATAGCAAATGGTATTAAAAATCTATGCCACCGTTTTATATGTAAATTTGTGTTAATGCATTTTCTAAACACATCAAAATATTGCTTATTAGTGTTAGTTTAGTTAATTATGTTGTACTATACTGTAAATTTAATCTTATATTGTACCATATCTTGTTATATTTGTCAGTTACCAAAGTACTTTTTGATAAATAATTTTCATTCATTAGTATAATGGAGTGTAACTGTTTCCGATTGGAAGAGTATCTAGGATTTATCGAGTTCATCACTATTTTAATTATAGATGCCTTTATATAAGTTTGAATATCTGGGAATTTTACCACCCTTGTTCCCATTTTCTGATATGATGAGAATATGCCACTATTTCTTTTGGGGTATCATAGGAATTTCATCAGAGCTGAAGTGATTTCTTTAAGGATTTTCTTTCCTGGGGGAAGTACAAGGGCTTGTGTTACATATAATATTTTAGGTAACAAAAGCATTTTTATCAGTTGTAACCTACCCTCAAATGTTATAAACAAATTATTCCATTTGCTTATTAATGTCTTGATTAAGTCTATTACCTTAGCATAGTTAAGCTGTAAGGTTTCCTCTATATTCTTACCTAGGACTATTCCTAAATAGTATAAAGTTGAAACTTGGTTACCAATAATATGATTAACTGGAACCTGTATGTTCAAAAAATTTAATAAATATTTTGATTTAGACTTGTTGGAGAGTCCTGACATTTTCTGAAAATCTGTTGTTACTATATCCACTTCACCTAGCACTTCCTTAGAGTTGGGTAAGGTAAGACAGACATCAGCAAACATCATTATTTTAGATATATATTGGTCATATATATTTATACCTCTTATCTTTAGATTATTACGTGGACCCGCGGTAGTGGTGCTGCGGTAGCGTTGTCTTCTGTGTGGAGGCATGCGTGAATGGGCGTGCCTTCTTTGAAGGTCGTGCATCAGGGCTGGTAACTCGGCATGTAAAAATCCACTACCAAACATTAGCGGACCGGAGTTCCACTGTGGCAACCCCTAACCAGGATAAGCCGAAAGACACAACCATCTTTAGATTTTTATGTATTAAAATGGCAAGTATTTATATGGCCAGAGCACACAGAATGGGGGACATGGGACATCCTTGTCTAGTATCTTTAGTGATTTGGATTGCTTTGGAAGTAAAGGGACCTAATTTGACATATGCTAGATTTTTTTCATAGATTTTCTTTATCATTCTTATAAATAAGGGGGGGGTCAAATAACTGCAAGACTTTAAATAAATAACCCCAATTTAAGGAGTCAAAGGCCTTTTGAATATCTAGACCTATTATCAAGGTTTCATGGTTTCCTCTATTGAGGTAATCAGTGTTAATACTCATAATATTGTCCAGTGTATGCCTGTTATGTATGAAACCAGTTTTGCCATCATTATTTTAGATATGGGTATTTTCAATCTATTGACCATAATTGACAGTTTATAATCATTATTTAACAAAGAAATTGGTCTATATGAGTTGCAATGATTAGGGTCCTTATTCTCTTTTAATATAGGGGAAATTCGAGAATATCTCCAAGAAGGAGGAATATTTGCTAATGTTTTAACTTCAAGATTGGTTTTATGTAGGAGAGAGATTATAAAAGAAGGGAGTAGTCTATAAATTTCAATAATTAAGCCATCTATTCCAAGTGTTTTATTAGACTTGCTTCATTTAATCCCATCTATAATTTCCTTTTCAGAAATAGGTTTTTGTAGATCTTATTTAAGTTTCTCATGATTTTTTGTTATGTTGGGAACTATATTTTCTAACTTCTCACATTCATTTGTACTTATTTTATCTTTATGATGCTCTGCATAATGATAATTAAAAGCCTCCAGAATGTCCCCTATGTCTGAGACTTTTTTCTCTTTCCCTTCAAGAAAGATACTATCAATGTTATTAATTTTTGATTGTATCTTAACTTTCATAGATAGGTTATTAAGAAGATGCTTAGGAGAGGTAGCATAAGAATTTAATTTCAGTTTTTCCATAACTAAATTAGTTTTATGGGATATTTCATTGTATTTCTCATTTGCTTCTTCTATTTTCTTATTATTATCTGCAGCAATTAAGTTCTTATTAGATATGAGACATTTGATTTTGGAGTTGCTGCAACTCAAGAGTCCCATTCTTTAATTTTATTTTTGTACCAGCTAATGGTTTTACCATATAAATAGGCCTTAAGAGAATCCCAAACCATAATTATGTTAGCTTCAGGTTTATAATTAATCTCTAAGAAAAGCTTAAGTTCAGAAGCTATCCAAGATTTAAAGTCTTTAATTTTTGTGATATATGAAGGAATCTTTGAAGTAATAACGAACTGACTGAATTCCAAGTGTATTGTTAACAACAGGGAATTACGATGTGAAAAGGGACAAGGTGGTATTGAAAAATTCAAGAGTTTAGAATAAATATCTTGTGAGATATAAATTTTATGTATTCTAGTGTGGGTACCATGTCTATAGTCTTGGTGTGAGAATAGTAAATAATTTGGTCCCAAAGCATTAAAGGTGTCATTTAATTTAAACATATCTGTCCATTTTTTTAACTGTTTGGCTGAGGACGATAGTCTAGGAGATTTCCTATTGGTTGTTTCTGTACTATCTGTGATACAACTGAAATTACCTCCTAGTAGAATATTAGACTTCATAGTATTTCTTAGCGAATCCAACCCCCATACCCGGGAACCAATATAAAATTAACCAGGGTCCAAATTATATTATTAAAACAAGTAAAACTAAGGTCATGAGTCCATCAGTATCTACGTTTGTAAATAATCTGGGGATTTAAGAAAGTTTTTCCATAGAATTGTTACTCCTCTGGTCTTATTTTAATAAGAAGATTGAGTAAGTATTGTGTATTCCTTAGGGTCCCACATAAATGTGTCATTTATTTTAAAGTGTGTCTTTTGGAGAAAAACTACTTGAGCCTTGTTTAGTTTAAGATACCTTAGTAGGTTAGCTCTCTTATAAGAGTTGTTTAAGCCATTACTATTTAAGGATACCAAAGTTAAATCCATATCATAATTCTTTAAAGAAAACAAATAATAAAGGAACTTGTATTAACAGAATCCTGTATACATAATACTCTTCCTGAATAAACAACAGAATATCAATTGATGCATTTCTATTTATCTCAAGCCAAATAAAGTTTCCCATGAAACATAAAAGTAAAACAATTGTGTCAGGCATTTCAAAACTAGAAAAAGTTAAATAAAACATTAGCATATTTCACTCTGATATAAACTTTAATGCACCCTATACATGGAATGATATACATTCCTAGTCTAGCAAACAAATCTGCTAGACTACCTATGGTTTGAGCCCATGAAAGCAAAGTAAAACATGGAGAATACATTATAAATTAAGAGAAAAATAGTAGTGATAAAAAACTAATCAGATATCGATTCCAGTTAGTGTATGTAACTACTCTCTAAAACCTATTAGACACATTAAACATTTATAAAGTAATTATTCGCCAAGGAAGTAAGAAACATATGGCAGAACAAATCAAATAATCATTTAGCATTTGTATTTACTTGCCCTCTGAATAAATCTTATGACAAGCTCCAACTAAATAAAAACTTCACAAAAATTGGATGTTAGCACATAGTGAGTGTGTGTCATTCCCAAAAGATGTTAACATAGATTCTTAGAAATATTCCATAAGACCCAATTGTCTTTAATTAACTCAAGCTTTTGGAATAGCAGATGCTTAAATGACTGACTAAAATTAATAATAATAAACTGGCATCAGTTAATATGACAATTTAGTAAAATCCATTATTTATATAAAACTTGCTATACATAACAGGTCTTAAAATGAATGACTTAAAGACAGAATTAAGATAGGGATAGCTGTAAATCTCAACCATATTAATAGGGTAATACTGAAACTCATAACTTGTTTGTTGTGTTATCATAAGTCACAGATATTACTGAGCTCTATCCCTGTCAAAGTGCCAATATACTAAACAACATGACTTTACAATAACTGAAAACATGACATCTGAAAAATAATATCCAAGATACAATAAAGAAAAGTAACATATTAAATGTCAAGTAATTATAGTTCAAAGTTATTCATAAATATATTTAGTATGGTGTTTGAGTATCCTTATAGTTATTACCATTAGTCATAAGCATTTCCTGTAAATGTATAAGCCTGTACTAAACACTTGCTAACTGCATAGGAAATTTATTTATAAAGATCTACTATAAAAAAAAACTCCAGTATATTCACTAGACATAGTGGCTATAATTAACTGTTTACAAGAAAATATAACATTTCCATATATATTTGATCACAAAATATAGTCACTATTATAAAAGGGAAACCATGAATATGTTTGCAGACAGTGTAGCTCATAGTTGCTGTAAAAGAAGCCTATTATGCTGTATTAACCAATAGCTTGCATATATACATTAGATATAATGTAATCTGATCTGCATGCATAGACTGCATGATGACACGAGCCAAGAAGAAAGCTTCACTTCTTAAATTTCAAACTGACATTTTCCCGCCCAGAACACACAGTACAGTTTCCTGACCTCACTTTAACTGTGTCACAAAAGACTGCGGTGGTGGTGCTGCGGTAGCGTTGTCGCCTCACAGTAAGACGTTGTCCTGTTCGATTCTCAGCTAGAGCGTCTTCTGTGTGGAGACATGCGTGAATGGGCGTACCTTCATTGAAGGTTGTGCGTCAGGGCTGGCAACTCTGCACGTAAAAATCTACTGCCAATCATTAGCGGACCGGAGTTCCGCTATGGCGAACCATAACCGGGAAAAGCTGAAAGACACAACAACTTTAACTGTGTCACAAAGTCTACAGTAACAAATGCAAAATTTAACTGTCAAATACTTCCAAACAGTAAAAGAACATTCAATACACAAGAAATCACTTCCGGATATCGCAGACACACTAGGACAGCTACGGACATCTAGCAATAAACCACGGCTGCTAAGTAGATATACTAGAGATACATACTACTAAAATACAGGAAACATAGTGTCTCTGCCAAATTCAAGTTAAATAGAGCAAGACCACTGCCAATGAAAGAGAAAACAGTACTTTAAGATTAAACTCTACAGGAAACATAACATGTAACCATTTTAAAACCTTGTGCCATAAAACATACTAGCATATAACTCAGAGACCCAGTTTATGTCAAAAGCCGGCAAACAGCTTTTGTTCACACAGAAACCAATATTAATTCTGAAACAATCGGAAGTTACAGATATTAAAAAATAAACTAGTTAATAAATACTAAATCATAAAAATGCCTCGTTACTCCATGTATCCAAAACTGTTTTGATAAATTAAGCAGGGACTATGCCTGTGTAATAACTCAAAAGAGCATTTAGCAGGGCAAAGGGCTATATATTATTTGAAATAAAGCATGTCATCTTAAGGTCATAAAAGTAAAGATATCTTACTGTTCATTATATCACTCAATGAACCAGTAATATTATACTACTATACTAAAAAAGCATAAAGTTATTTAATTTGTATATACACAAGAAAAAAAAGTATAGAAATGAAGAAAGCAAAAAGAGAAAGAAAAAAAAAAGAAGAAGTTATGTTCTTACCATAACGTTCCATGTGGAGTGTTCATCTCACCTTTGTTCTTACACACGGGTTCGGAGCCGATCCTCGGCTCCGAGTCGGCCGCATAGCAAAGCTTTGCATCTTAGAGAAGCTCGAGACCAGGCTATATCCCACAATCCTCCCTGCCATTACTCAGATCTAGTTTGCAAGCAAACCAGACCTACCATAAACCTCAGGTGCTAAGGCTACACACAGCCACAAAAAATCAGAGACACTATCTCACTGACAAATTAAACTAAAGGGTAGCGAAATATACCCCATGAGGTAAGAGACAATATACCCGGAAGAGGTTAAGGCATGTGGACCAGACTCTAGTCCTACTCGTTCTTCCAAACACGTGAGGGAGGGAATGTAAGAACAAAGGCGAGATGAACACTCCACATGGAACGTTATGGTAAGAACATAACTTCTTTATGTTAGTGTTCAATCTCGCCGTTTGTTCCTACACACGGGTAGCGTCCCTAGCTCTGTCACCCCGAGTGACTCATGGAAGAACGTTCCTAAGCACAGTGGAACCAAAAGATGTCCTGTCTTTGGAGGCTTTGTCAACTCTAGAATGAGCAATGCAAATATGTGGTTTAGACCACGTGGCTGCTGCACAAATCGTGTCCAAAGGCAGGCGAGCTGCATGAGCCAAGGAAGTGGAAACAGATCTAGTAGAATGGCCCTTAGGTTTGGTGGGCAAGGCCTGATTTGACTTAGAATATACAAAAGCTATACAATCAGTAAGCCATTTAGAAAGTGTACGTTTTGTAACTGCCATGCCCTTTTTATTGTCTGCAAACGCGACAGAAAGTTGATCTGTTTTTCTGTAATCTTTAGTCCTGTCCAAATAAAATCTTAGCTGTCTGTGGACATCTAACTTGTGCAGCATATATTCCAACTTGCTGGTATGGTTTTTGAAAAAGGTAGGGAGTTCAATGGACTGATTAATATTTATGACAGAACATACCTTAGGAAGGAAAGACGGGTTTGTTCATAAGGAAACTCTATCTGGGTGGAAAATTAAGTAAGGTGGTTTGACTGATAGTGCTTGCAGCTCTGAAACTCCTCGAGCTGAAGTAACCACTACAAGAAAAAAGAGTCTTCCACGACAAAAACTTCAGGAGGCAAGAAGAGGCTGGTTCGAAGGGTGGCAACATTAGTTGCGACAATAACAAATTTAAATTCCATGGGAATAAAGGGTCTCTGACGGGCGGTCGAAGATGGAAGGAACCTTTCATAAAAGCCTTACAAAGCCTGTGAGACAAAATAGAAGAACCGTCCTCACCAACATGGAAGTTGGATATGGCCGCCAACTGTACTCTTAGTGTGGAAGTAGAGGCTCCTTCGTGAAAAAGGATGGATAGAAGTTCTAGAACTTTATGTAAAGGAGCTACCAGGGGGTCCAAGTGTTGGCTAGATGCCCAGTACACAAAGCGTTTCCATTTACTCCTGTAGAGTTTTGTAGTGGAAGCCTTATGAGAGGCAACCAAAATGCGTTGAACTGCCGGAGAAAGTAGATCAGACCTGGCTAGGCGGGGAAGTGGAGCAGCCAAGCTGCTAGTTTGAGGGATAGAAGAGACGGGTGAGGAACTCCCGACGAATGTCAGTACATCTGGTACTGGGTCCAGGATCCACGGTTCCTCCGTTTGATGGGCTCAAAGAAAGGGGAACCATATCTGTCGAGGCCAGAATGGGGCTATGAGTATTAATTGTCCTTTCCAGGTTCATGGCTTTCTGAAGAAATTTGGGAATCAAGAGGGTAGGTGGAAATGCATATAGGAGACCCGGGGGCCAAGCGTGTATCAGTGCGTCCCTGGGGACATCCCCTAGAGGGGATAGAAGGGCAAAATAGCTTCTGCATTTGGAATTCATCGGGGAGGCAAATAGATTGCAGCAAGGCTGGCCCCATCTGCAGAAAATTCTTTCCGCCACCTGTAGCTTGAAGGACCACTCGTGAGGTAACAGGATGGCTCTGCTCAACCTGTCCAAAATGACGTTGGATGACCCCGGGATGTGCGTTGCTATCAGAAAGCGACCCGTGGACTCTGCCCATTGCCAAATTCTCATGGCCTCTCTGCATAATGGGCAAGATCTGGTTCCCCCTTGCTTGTTTATGTACCAGACTACAGACATGCTGTCTGTCTGAACTGCTACTGTTCCTAGAGGTAGGAGGGTTTGAAAATGTTGCAACGCCAAGAACACAGCCCTCATTTCCAGAACATTTATGTGCAGGTTGTACTCCATGTTGGACCATTCCCCTTGGACTGTTCTTCCCTGAAATAGTCCCCCCCACCCTATCAGGGAAGCGGCCGTGGTTATCGGGGCCGTCGGATTCGGTAGAACAAATGGAAGACCCATAGTGAGATCCTGACTGTACACCCACTATGAGAGGTCTCGCTTGCAAGAATCTGTTATCAGAATCTCGTGCGTTAGGGGTAACTGCTGGAACGACCACTGCGTGAACAGCAGCCATTGGAGGAGCCTCATGTGCAATCTCCCCATAGGAACTGCAATCAGGGATGCTGCCATGAGTCCCAATACCTTCAACACTAGTTTGGCCGGGGCTTTCCTGCTTTGCAGTAGAAGAAGAACCTGTTCCTTGAGGGATGAAGCCCTTATTGGAGGGAGCTTTACCAGTGTTAAGCGCGTATCTAGGTCTGCTCCGATGAATGAAATATGCTGTGAGGGCAGTAAGACAGATTTTTCGAAGTTTATGGAAATCCCTAGGTGGGAACAAAGGTTGACTGTATAGTCTCTGGCTTGTATGAGGCGGCTTCGGTGGTGGCGGTGAGGAGCCAGTCGTCCAGATAGGGAAACACCCGGAATCCTAGACATCTCAAGTGAGACGCTACCACTGCCATGCATTTGGTGAATACCCTGGGGGCTGAGGTGAGCCCAAAGGGCAGGACTCGAAATTGAAAGTGACTGGCTCCCAGCCGGAAGCGCAGGTGATCTCTGGACGTTCTGGCCATCTTGATGTGGTAGTACGCGTCCCTGAGATCTATCGAGCACATCCAGTCATCGTCCTGCAAAAATGGAAGGATCGATTGAAGCGTAACCATCCGAAACTTTTCCTTCTTCACGAAGGTATTGAGATTGCTGAGATCCAAAATGGGTCTCCAGTCCCCTGTCTTTTTTGGAACTAAAAAGAACCTTGAGTAAGTTCCGGATCCTTTTTGGTCCGCCGGGACTGGCTGAATGACTCTTTTTTCGAGCAGCTTTGAAATTTCTATTGCTGCTGGGCCTCGCAGATGGGGTGGCACATCATGTCAACTCCACCCCAACAAAGAAGGTTTCCAGAAGGGGATTTTGTATCCTCTGGTTACAATGCTTTTTACCCAGGAGTCTGAGGTGAGAGTTAGCCAGGCCTGTGGATATAAAGCCATGCGACCCCTGACTGCCTCCAGAACAGGATAGTCGGGCCCCCATTCAGGAGTGCTGGAAAGGCTTACCAGGGATAGGATCCCTGTCGCCTTGGTTCTGCGGACCCCCTCTGCCGCCGGGGTGACGTCTTCCATTTCTGTCCCCCCCTCTGCCTCTGGGGGGGGGATCACTCTGTGTGGCCTGGAAAGATCCCAGAGTTTTACGGAACCACATTTTTCCGCCTTGTTGCCCTTTGGGGTACGGTCTAGATGGAGCAGAAAAACGGACTCCGACAGCAGACAGAGTCTTTCCTTCTTGCTCACACCAAGTTAGTGTCTCTTTCACTTTGGGCCCAAAAAGAGTGGCACCATCAAAGGGGGCGTTGGCGAAGGAAGACTTGAAGGCTTCCGCAAATGAGCACAGCCGCATCCAGGATGGTCTTCGTAGAGCAATCGCTGAAGCTGCGGCTCTACTCGATCCTTCAGCCGCATACGAGATGAGCCTCATGGACGAGTTCACTATGGAGGTAAGGGTGTTGAGCTGTGCTGCTACCTTATTTGAAACAGCAGAATCTGTGTTACCCTGGAGGGTATCTCTCAGCTCCTTGATGAGATCCCTCTGTAGATGTGTAAAGTGTGTCAAATAGTTTAGCGAACGCATGGAAAAAGTCACTGAACTAAAAACGCGCTTCCCATATCTGTCCATAGTCCTAGAATTCTTATTAGGAGGATGAACAGAAGAGGAAGACTCAGACATCTCCTTTTTAGTGGCTGCAGCCACCACCATAGCGTCAACCGGGACTCCTTTGGTGAGATTAGTCTTGTCCTGGGGAGCGGTGATAAACTTGCTTGGTTTTCGAGGGACCAGTTCCACTGTGTCCGGTGTCTCCCACGCCCTTCGAGCAATTAAATCCATGAATTCATCGAAGGGCGGAGTAACCCAGGAGGTAGAAGCCTTCAGCAACACCGACTCGTCCTCAGTGGGGACTAGGGACTGCCAATCACCCCTCTGTTTTAAAATTTCCAAGATGTCCGCAAATGAGACATCCTCAGAGGGGGATTTTGGGGACCCCTCTGCCTCATCCAAGTCAGTGTCAGAGGTTAGAGATTCCTGCGGGGAATCGAAGTGCCTCCTCTTGCACAGTCTTTTCCTCGGAACCTCATCGGAGGGGGCTTCCGGTGAGGCCTCCAAGGAACAGTGGGCACCCTCTGGGGGTGGCTGAGGCAATGGTGCTCTACGCTTTGGATGTGTCGTGGGAACAGAAACAGAGAGCGGCTCCTTAGGGGAGGGAGAAGACGCCTCTAATGAAGTGGTTGTCTGAGTAGACAAAACCTTCCTCATAAGGTCAAAAACCCCTGAACCTCAGGTCGAGAACTCCCCGGTTCCGAAGAATCCCAGACATGGGGCCCGTGGGCCTCGACCCCGAGGACGGAGCACAGCCAATCTGCGCTGAGGCCCTGAAAGGTCGGTACGACTCTCGGTCCCGGAACAGAGGAGAGATAGTCGACTCTGCGACTCACCTATAGGTTCCGAAGTTGTCGATGTCAATGGTGTCGATCGTGCAATGGACGGTTTCGGCACCGAAGACTCAACTATCATCGGCTCATCCTCTCCCGGCTCCGAAGACTGGATGGGTCTCGAAGGAGGACCTGTTGGAGATAAAGGGAGGCCTTCTAGTTTCGACACCAATTGGGAGGAAACTGCAATCAACTTGGAAAGGGCCGTGTTCTCCATAAGTTTCTGCACGACACGATCCATATCTGTATCGGATAACGGTCTGGAAGATCGGGTCGAAGGGGCCAAAGACGGCACCGACTGAAGAATGGAAGGTGACGGTAGCTCCGACACTGGTTCCAAGACCTGGGGCTCAGTGACAGATAAACGTTCGACGCTTGGCCCCAAAGTCTGTGGAACCGGCAAACGAACTTTCGAAGATGAACTTGGAGCCGATGACATAGGCTCCAACATCTTCGACCCCTTCGACCCCTTCGAGGACTTAGAAAGCCTGGTCCGACTTGTCCAAAGCCTCCTGGAAAGCAGGCTTAAGAAGTCCCCTATCCATAAGTTTCCTGCGTCTATCTGTCATGACCCTCCCACTGAAGGAATGGCATATAGAGCAATACTCTTGCAAGTGGAGAGGGCCAAGACAGTAGACGCAGGAAGTGTGGTTGTCAGTAATGGACATTTTCTGCCCACATTTACATCTTTTAAAACCGGATTTGGCTTTTTCAGACATAATCAGCAGTAAGACACTTTTACTGTGAAAAAGTTTAAACACTTAAGTAAAAGAAAAAAAAAATATATATATATATTGCTATAAGTGATAGAGAGGTAGGCCACAAAGGGAAACCTATGAAAAAATGACAGGACTAACTACAACAACACACACACACACACACACACTATAGTATGATCAAAAAATTGCCAATAACTATAAGAACTTTTTAAGTAAAAATATATAGCTATCTTATCTGAACAATAAAATGTTCTCTGGTCCGAGCTCTCTTTCGATGTGATCCGTTGCAGCGGCAAACTAGATCTGAGTAATGGCAGGGAGGATTGTGGGATATAGCCTGGTCTCGAGCTTCTCTAAGATGCAAATGCTATGCGGCTGACTCTGAGCAGAGGATCGGCTCCGAACCCGTGTGCAAGAACAAACTGCGAGATTGAACACTCTCACATTAAGCAAAATATTGTCATGACATACCTTGCTTGAAAATTTAGCAAGTATAAAACAAATTAAGTCCAGCTGCAGTAGATGCTTTGAGAGATTAGTGGGAACAGCAATCTTTTGGGAACAGCAATCTTTGACTTTTGTTTTTTCTTTTTAACATCAGTCCAAGATTTGTCAGTAACTCTCTTCAGAGATGCAGATGCCCATTCCACATCTTCAGGTAAGGAAATAATGTTATTGTTTTTAACAAAGGCAGTGGCTTTGTCTAGGGCATTAAATGATCTTGTTTCATTCTGATACAACATTTTTATTCTGGCAGGAAAGACGAGCTGAGTTTTGATGTTATTCTGTTTTAACAGTTTTATTAATGGCCAAGCTTTTTTCCTAAACCCTGGTAGAATAGTCATTATCAAACCTAATTGGGTTTTGATTAAATTTTAATGGACTTCCTCCAGGCAGATTTTAGGACCAACTCCTTGTCTAAATAAGATAGAAACTTTGACTATTGATCTGGGAGGAGTAGAGGAGGATGCTGACACTGGCTTTCCTAAAGCTCTACGAGCGAGCCCTTTCAATACCACAGGACAGACCCTCCTTTAAATCTAAAAACTCTGGAATCTAGATATTCAGGAAAGAAGTATCTTCTCCTTCAGCTCTCTCACGGATGCCAAAAATCCTTATATTTGACCTTCTCTCCCAGTTTTCCAGGTCATCCACTTTATTGAGAAGCCAAGTTGTTTTGTTTGATGAGGAAATCTTTCTGCCTTTCTTCTTCCTTCAGTCTTCCATCAAGATCAATCAGGGAAGTATCTAAGTATGTTATTCTGGACTGATGCTGCTGTAAAAAGGTTCCTCGAGAGAATCAGTTTGACAATTTTCCTTGAGGTTTTGTAAATTCTCCTTAAAATCATCAATTTTTAATGAGAGTTCTTGTAGAGCAGATGTCACAAGCTGCATTTCTTTTTTTTTAAGCCATGTCAGAATGAGAAGTCTTTTAAGTGCTCATCTCCACAAATTATATATTCTTTTTTATAATTTGACAGAAAAATATTTTACCAAGTTCATCAAAGTTACTAATAATATAGTTTATACTTTCATCTACCAATTCTAAGTATTTTTGCTAAAATAAAATAAAATAAAAGTTATTTCCTGTTTTTTTATACTAGTTGCACGGAGCTCTGAAAAACTGCTGCTGTCAGTTAGCCATCTTGGCCTTAGCATTCTAAACTCGATCATGGACAGTACTTTATTAAACCTTGCATCACAGGAAACCCTAGAAGGAAATTATATACACATACATATAATATGTAAACACACACATATATACACATATATATATATATATATATATATATATATATATATATATCGATACATACATACATATACACACACACCACAGGAAAACTGGTACTTGTGAGCATAAAGCTGCTGTCTGATAATCCTAAAAATAAAAGGAGAAAAAAAAAAAAAAAAAGAACCATGCGCAGTAGACCAGCTCAGTTGAAACTTCAGAGTAATTAAGCACTTATAACTTGGTTAGAGCTTTCACCCTGACGTCATCATATCTAACTCCAGTTTAGATCACTGCCAATTCACTCAAGCTGGGGTCATAAATGTATGTCATAGGCTGTTCATCCAAGCTACAACAGAGGAAGTGCATCTTTCATACAGTACCTGTGCTGCACATTTATTCATAATGGTAGCAATACGCAAAAGCTTATGTCCTGTATTCCTAGCCTATGTGGCCAGTGCCTAATTAATACAAACGTTTTATATAAATCTGGTCTCTGGCTATGTATAACTATTAGTATATCTATTAGTATATCTATTAGTATATCACTGTATCTGTGATGTGATAATTAGATGCCGTTTGCCATGTTTGACTGGGGCAAGAAAAGTACTAAAAATACATTGACAACCAATCAGATTAAAATCCTTAAGTATTATAGTGTAGTAATCATAACTGCAGCTAGTCAGAATCTGGCTGAACCTGTGACTGGGAGCACCGACTTTGTATCCTTTGTCACATAGCATAAAGTACAGTTTTGTACCTACCATAAATGTAGATGTTAAGAGTACATATGCTGCTGCAGTCATCATACTTGGGTTATCCTGCCGTCAGGCGGTCCCGCAGTCGGCCAGAATTCCAAAGCCTTGGTCCAGCGTCGGTTGTCGTTGCTTCTTCCCTGACATCAGTGCGGCAGGGGTATAAAAGAGGCAGCCGACGCCATTTTTCAGTTTTTCTTGCCCCAGATGTCAGGTGCCCCAATCCAGTAAGGCAACATAAGTGGTTTGCAAAACATACATGAGGATAAACAAAAGTGGTATCTGTAAGCAAATACACCACATAGACATGTATCCAGAGGGTTGTTGAACCTGTAGATGAAGGAAAACACTGCTAGAAAGTGGGGATGGAGGGAGGGTAACCTGGACTGCAGCAGCATATGTACTCGAACATCTACATTTATGGTAGGTACAAAACTGTACTATATTCATCGTACTATGCTGCTGCAGTCATCACACTTGGGTTGAGTCCCAAAGCTAAGGTTGGGTGGAAGGAGCTATACTGTGTTGGGTGCAGCTAGGATGCCTTGCAGAACTGCAGTGGCAAAGCCAGCCCTGGATTTTGAGTATAAAGGAAGATGGTAATGTTTGGTGAAGGTGTGCACCGAACTCCAGGTGGCTGCCTCCAGAATGTCCTTTGTTGGGACTCCTCGGAGGAAGGCTGCTGAGGTTGCTGTAGCCCTGGTAGAATGAGACCTAATGCTAGCAGGCACTGGTTTCCCACGGTGAGAGTAGCAAAAGCGGATACAATGAGCTATCCATTTGGAGATGGTCTGTTTGGAAATAGGTTTATTCTCTGACCCTGCTGCATAAGATACAAAAAGTTGGTCAGATTCTCTGAAGGCCTTTGTCCTGTCCAAATAGTAACATAGCTGTCTGTGATGTCCAAGGAGTGAAGGAGTTTTTTCCCTTTGTTCTATGGATTTGGATAAAAGGTGGGCAGGTGTATGGTCTGGTTGAGAGCCACACTGGAAACTACCTTTGGCATGAAAGAAGGGTTGCTTCTTAAAAGATACTCTGTCCTGATGGAAAATGAGGAAAGGTTCCACTGCCATAAGCGCCTGCAATTCTGAGACCCTGGTGCTGAGGCGATTGCCAGCAGTAGAGCTGTTTTCCATGATACATGTTGCAGATCCGCTGTAAAGGCAGGTTCGAAAGGAGGAAGTGTTAGTTTTTCTAGCACAAAATTTAGATCCCAAGCTGGAGTTGGTGGTTTTCTGGGGGGGGGGGGTCTTATGTTTTTTGCCCCTATGAGAAACTGCCTTAGTAAAGGGTGAGAAAAAAATGGAAGGATCCGTATCATAATAAGCTGAAATTGCTGAAGCATGGATCTTTACAGATGAAAAAGAAAGTCCTTTGTGTAGCATCTCAGATAGATATTGGAGTATTTGTGGAATGTTTGGGATGGCAGGATCTAGACCTTTGGCCTGGTTCCATGCACAAAAACGTTTCCATTTGTCTGAATAATTTTTTCTGGTGCTGGGCCTCCTGGCCTCCAGAATGACATTCAGGACATCCTTTGAGAGGAGAGTAGATTGGTAATTCAAGGTATCTTCCGTGCAGCTAGGTTTAAGGTTCTGAGTTGGCTGTGAAGGATCTGGGAATTTTGTTGTGTTAAGAGTTTGGTGAATTGAGATAAGATCCATGGAGGGCTGTGAGTCAGGCTTCGTAATAGTGGGTACCAGTGCTGACGTGGCCAGTCCGGGGCAATGAGTATCATATGTGGTCTGTCTGATCTGACTTTCAGTAGTACCTTTGTCAGTAGAGGCAGAGGAGGGAAGGCTTAGACTGACAATGTTGTCCAACTGAATGAAAGGGCATCCACTTTCCAGGCCAGGGGATAAGCCCTTGTGCAAAACTTTTGTAGCTGGCAATTGCTGGTTGAGGCAAACAGATCTAGGTCTGGTGGACCCCATGTTTAAATTATCATTGCAAATGCTTGTGGGTGCAGTCTCCATTCGTGAGGATCTGTCAAATTTCTGCTTAATTTGTCTGCCAATAAATGTTCCTTTCCTGGCAGGAATTGTGCTTGCAACTGTACTTGGTAAGCTAATGCTGTGTTCTACAAGACCACTGCCTGCCTGCATAATGGGTAGGAGTGAGTTCCTCCTTGTTTGTTTATGTACCACATTACTGTGGTGTTGTCTGTCCTTATTAGAAGTTGTCCTGGATGCAAAAAAATCCTTGAAGGCTGTTAGTGCATTTTGCACGGCTAGCATCTCCTTTTGATTGATGTGCAGATGCCTTTGGTGTGCAGACCATTTTGCTCTGTATGCACTGTCCTGCCATATGTGCACCCCAGGCGTAGTCTGATGAATCTGTTGTCAAGGTTTGCTTTGCTGGAGGTAGTACTAAAGGGAGACTCTTGTTTTCTTGGCATGCTTGAGCCCACCATAGAAACTCTTTTTGAAGGCAGGGAATGAGAGGTATAATTGTTTCTAGGCTGTGCCTGTGCTGGGACCATACGCTTTTCAGGTACCACTGTAGCTTTCTCATCTGTAGCTTTGCATGTGCAATTAGTTGAATACAGGATGCCATGTACCCCAATGCCTGCAGGAATTTCCTTGCAGTGAGCCGGGTAAAAGTTGCCATCTTTTTGACGTATTGAGCCAGTTGATTTTTCTTGTCTGGAGTGAGGTAAGCCATCTGGGTCGTTGCATTCAAGCTGGCACCCTGGAAAATTATTTCTTGTGAGGGTATTAGTTTTGACTTCTTTTTGTTTATTGTGTACCCTAGGCAACTTAGCAATTTTGTTACAAAAGCCAGATGTTGTAGTAGGATGTCTTTGCTGTCCGCTTGGATCAGGCAGTCGTCCAGATATGGATAAATTTGAATCTCTTGTTGTCTACAATATGCAATTACTGATGCCAGGCATTTCGTGAATACTCTGGGCGCAGTAGATAAGCCAAAGGGCAATGCAGAGAATTGATAATGCGTTGTACCTGCCAAAAATCTGAGGTATCTTCTGCAATCTTGTCTGATAGGGACATGCAGGTATGCCTCTTGGAGGTCAAACGTTACCAGCCAAGTCTCCTTTCCCAGCACGGGAAGAAGTTGCTGTAGAGTGAGCATTCCGAATTTGGGAATCTCCAGATAAATGGTTAGAATTGAAAGGTCTAAGATGGGTCTCCAGGCTTTGTCCTTTCTTGGTACAAGAACAGTCTTGAGTAAAAACCTTGACCTTGCTCTTTGACAGGTACCTCCTGAATAGCTTTCAAGTCCATGAGGGCTGTAACTTGTCTTTGAGCCTCTGCCCATTGGTTTGTTGGCAGATTTGGCATGCCTCTCATCCATGGTAAAGTGTGTAGATGAAATCTGTAGCCTCGGGTAATAATATCCAAAACCCATTTGTCCTTGGTTATGATGCGCAAGTTTTGTGAGAAAAGAGCCAGTTTTCCTCCTAGAGGTGCTGCCTGGGCAATCTTGCTTGGCAGGCGAAGAGAAAAGTCATTGTGTTTGTTGCCTGAAGGGTTGACATCTGTCATCTCCCCCTCTTTGAGATGTTGCTTGCCATTGTCTAGGTATAAAGGGGCCTGGCCTCTGCCCCTAGGGCATCTGTACCTGCCCCTTTGGGGTCTGTCTGTAGCAGGAAAGGACCAGTTCTTTGATGGCCAGTTTCTGCTGAAGCGAGAAGGTTGTACCTGCAAACAATCTTCAACTGTTTGCATTGATTTTGCTTTTTCTTCCATTTTCTTTAAAACCTCCTCTGCCTTGACACCAAATAACGCATCCCTTTGCAGTGGAGCATCCAGTAGCTTAGTTTTGACATGTTCTGGCAAAGTTTGCCTCCAAAGAATCAAAACCACATTGCAGGGTATGCTTTCCCACCTGTTCTGCTGCATGCAACAAATCTTGTATTTCTTTGAAATTTGGCTGATCTATTTGAGGGCTCATTTTCTGTTTTAACCGAGTAAGCAGGTATTGAATCATGTGGAATTGGCAGTTTAATGCCCTCATGGCTAAAGTGGCAGACGTGTACACCTTTTTCCCCCCATCTTTCTAATGCCCTGGAATCTTTTTCAGCTGGAAGTGGATTTTTAGCTGTAGAGGCCTTAACCCCCTTGGGACCCTGGGAAATGGTTTCTGGGTCTGCTGGAGGGCTTTTATACAAAAATTTATGAGAGTCAGGAACTCGGTAATATCTGTCAAGCTTGACTGGAGCTGGTGGTATGGAATCTGGATTTAGGCTAGATTCATTGTAAACATCATCCAGAATGTCTAAAGACTGGTGGAATAGCTAGGGGTCTATGCTGAGGAAGAAAAAGAAACTTCCGGAGTCTTTTCTTGGAATCAGAATAATCTTGGCCTTCCCAGTGGAAATGCTCTCATGGCGTGCAGGGTTTCTCCAAAAGAAAAGTCTTCAGGAGGAGAAACAGAGGGGATAGACTCCTCTGCATCAGAGTCTTCATAAGAAGGGAAGGGGTAATCCTGTTCCTGAGTCTGCTGAGGAAATGGATTTCTGATCAGAAGGAGGGTAATCTTCCTCCAATCTAGGCCTTTTGTTAGGAGGCGGTTGTGAACCTCTGATAAGGGTAATCAGGTCCTCCGCCAATTTTAAGCATCTGTCTTTTAGGCATAGGGGCCTGCGTGGCAATCTGTGGACTCGGTTTTTTAACTTTAGTCATCACTTTTAACTTAGCATAGGACTTAACCAAGAGAGTCATCGGTTTAAATACACCTTCGGAAACCGAAGGCCTGTCCCTAGTGTCCGGGTCACCAGCCGTGCTGGCGTCCGCGTGTTGAGGAGGATCGGGCTCCAGAGGCCCGGTAGTCTCTGTCTGAGAGGTAGTCGAATATTCTGAATCCGCGGTAGTCAGGGGCTGCGTAAGCGCCTCACCGAGTACCGGGGATCCGGAGGCAGGCTTAACTGAGACCTCGGTTTCCTGTCTAGGCCTAGGCTGCCTGTCTTTGTCCTTGCGTTTTTTGTACATTTCTGATGTCGGATGCTCCAACGACATAATATAATTGAATCTTCTACCAAAATAATGTCAGGCGGAATCGGCCCGACACTTGATAGTGCGTTTACTGAACCTAGCGCAAAACCGACAACCAGAGACGTCGTGGTCTGGGCCTAGGCAAGGAATGCAATAGGAATGGAAATCCTTATGAGGTATTTGCTTCCCACAAGTAATACAATTATTAACTTTGTCTGACATCAGTCTGCGGCAAGAAAAGTTTCCCCAACGGGGTACTTAGCTTTAAAGAAGACTTTGGCTGAAATTCTGTTTGGAAATCTCAGGAGCTGGCCGACCGGCACTTGCGAACTGCTTCTGCTTCGGGCACCGCGCGGCAAGAAAGACTGAAGAAAATGGCGTCGGCTGCCTCTTTTATACCCCTGCTGGAAGAAGCGACGACAACCGACGCCGGACCAAGGCTTTGGAATTCTGGCCGACTGCGGGACCGCCTGACGGCAGGATAACCCAAGTGTGATGACTGCAGCAGCATAGTACGATGAACATTACCCTTTCCACAACAGGATGACTTCAACTTTCTAGTAAAATATCTATCATAAGTGCATTCAAAGAAAAGTACAGTTGTGTACACCTACCATAAATGTAGATGTTCGAGTATCTTCACTGTTGCAGTCATAACTGTAGGGTGCTCCTGCCGGCAGGCAGCCCGAGGTCGGCCAGAATCCCAAAGTCTGGGTCCGGCGTCGGCTGTATAAGCTAGTATCCTGACGTCAGTACGCCTTGGTACATAGCCCTCAGCCGACGCCATCTTCTCCAGCCTTTCTTGCCCTAGATGTTAGAAGTCCCCAACAAATCAAAAATGAATCCAACAAGGAAACACAAATACACCACAAATAAGAGAAAAAGATGGGATAGGAGGGAGGGAAACCCCGACTGCAACAGTGAAGACACTCGAACATCTACATTTATGGTAGGTGTACACAACTGTACTATGTTCTTCGTGTTTCACTGTTGCAGTCATAACTGTAGGGTGGAATCCCAAAGCAGTGTAGAGGGGAGGAGGCTTTAGATAGAAGAAGGGGAGGCAAGAATACCCTGCAAGACAGCAGAGGCAAAGCCTGGCCTAGACTTAGAAAACAAGGGGAGATTGTAGTGCTTGGAAAAAGTATGCACAGAACTCCAAGTGGCAGCTTCCAATATATCCTTGGTAGGGACTCCTCTGAGGAAAGCTGTAGAAGTAGCAGCTGCTCTAGTAGAATGACTTCTAATGGTCCCTGGAAACTGTTTCCCATGATGAATGTAACAAAATCTGATTCCATAAGCAATCCATTTGGAAATAGTTTGTTTAGAAATAGGAAACAAACAATTGGTTAGACTTTCTGAAATCTTTAGTCTTGTCCAAGTAAAATTGTAACTGTCTGTGCACATCCAATGAATGCAAAATCCTCTCCCCTTTATTTTGAGGATTTGGAAAGAAAGTAGGAAGGTGAATTGTCTGATTTAAAGCCACTTTCGAAATCGCCTTAGGCATGAAAGTAGGATTGGTCCTCAAGGATACTCTGTCCTGATGGAAAATAAGGTATGGTTCTCCACAGCCATGAGAGCTTGCAACTCTGAGACCCTTCTGGCAGAGGTCAATGCTAACAAAAGAACAGTCTTCCAGGATAGAAACTTAATATCTGAAGATGCAGCAGGCTCAAAAGGAGGCAAAGTAAGTTTTTCTAAAACATAATTAAGATCCCAGACAGGGACAGGAGGGGTCCTTGGAGGCCGCAAATTTTTAGCCCCTCTCAAGAACTGCTTCACCAAAGGATGTGAAAAAACAGGAGGATCAGAACTGAAATGCACAGAGATAGCAGAAGCATGAATCTTAATGGAAGAAAAGGAAAGTCCTTTAGATAAAAGTTCCGAAAGGTAAAGCAAAATAGAGGAGAGATCAGGAACCTGAGGATCAGAACCTCGGTCCTGCATCCAAATAGAAAACCTCTTCCATTTAGAGGCATAGGATTTCCTAGTGCTAGGCCGTCTAGCTTCCAAAAGAACATCCAAAACTTGTTTGGGAAGACTAGAGGAAATCAAATTCCTTTGAAGAGCCAAGCTGCCAGTCAAAGGGTCCTGAGATTGGAATGTAGTAACTGACCCTGATGCTGGGATAGAAGCGAAGGGTTCAGTGGAAGAATCCAAGGAGGCCCCGAGAACAGGAGCTTTAAGGTTGGATACCAAAACTGTCGAGGCCAATTTGGAGCAATCAAGATGAGGAACTTGGGCTTGTCCTGTTTTATCTTCAGTAGTACCCGAGGCAGTAGAGGAAGAGGAGGGAAGGCATATGCTGAAAGGCTTCTCCAGCTGAAGGACAGGGCATCCACTCTCCAAGCTGTTTTGTGGAAGGACCTGGTGCAAAAGCGAGGCAGCTGATGATTGAGATGGGATGCAAACAGATCTATCTGGGGACATCCCCAAACTGCAGTAATCCTGTTGAACAAGTTGGTGTCTAGCATCCATTCGTGAGGATCTGAAATGTTTCTGCTCAGGCTGTCTGCTAAGAGATTCTGTTTCCCTGGAATGAATTGAGCCTGGAGATGCAGATTCAAATTTAGAGCTGTGTCCCATAAACCCATAGCTAGTCTGCAAAGGGGGTATGAATGAGAACCCCCCTGCTTGTTGATGTACCACATGACCGTGGTGTTGTCTGTGCGAATTAGCAGAGGCCCTGGTTGTAAAAGGCTAAAAGGGCATTTTGAACTGCCAACATTTCCTTCAGATTGATGTGCCAGTGAAGATGGTCCTTTGTCCAGGTTCCCTGCTGGCAAATGTCTAGAAAGTGTGCTCCCCAAGCATAATCCGAGGCGTCCGTGGTTAGGATTTGAGTAGGTTGAGGGAGACGAAAAGGTTTTCCTTCGTTTAAAGTGCATGCCCTGGACCACCAGAGGAACTCCTTCTGGAGGCAGGGGATCAGAGGAATCAGAATATCCAGATCGTGGTAATGCTGTGACCATACACTTTTTAGATACCATTGAAGCTTTCTCATGTGAAGCCTTGCGTTTGGAATCAACAGAATGCAGGAAGCCATGTAGCCCAGAGCCTGCAGGAATTTCCTTGCAGTGAGCTGAGATAGAGTTGCCAAGGTGTTGAAAGTAGAAGCCAGCTGAGTTTGTTTTTCTGGAGTGAGGTAGGCCCTTTGTAAGGTTGTATTTAAGAGGGCTCCCAAGAATACCATTTGTTGAGAAGGGATCAAATGTGACTTTTTTATGTTCACTGAGAATCCCAGTAGTAGGAGAAGACGTTGAACAAAGTCCAGATGTTGAAGCAGAAGATCTTTGCTGTCTGCCTGAATAAGGCAGTCGTCCAAATAGGGGTAAATCTGGATCCCCTGAAGTCTGCAGTAAGCCACTACTGGTGCCAGGCACTTGGTGAAGACTCTGGGCAGTAGATAAACCAAAGGGCAGAACAGAGAATTGAAAGTGCCTCAAACCTGCCTTGAACCTGAGGAATTTCCTGCGTTCTTGTCTGATAGGGATATGCAAATAGGCTTCCTTTAAGTCCAATGTCACCATCCAGGCGTCCTGAGAGAGCATTGGAATTAGCTGTTGCAGAGTAAGCATTTTGAACTTTGGAATTTCCAAAAAAGTGTTTAACACAGAAAGGTCCAGAATAGGTCTCCATGAGTTTTGTTTTCTGGGAACCAGAAACAGCCTTGAATAAAACCCTTTTCCCATTTCCGAGAGTGGAACAGGCTCTATGGCTCTCATTGCCAGAAGAGCATCCACTTGAGTTAAGGCCTCTGACCATTGAAGTTTTGGCAGATCTGGCCAACCGTGAGTCCTTGGCAAAGTGTGAAAGTGGAACTTGTAACCTTTTAAAATCACGTCCAATACCCATCTGTCCTGGGTAATATGAGTCCAATTTCTGTAAAAGAGACAGTTTTCCTCCGAGAGGCGCCCAGGTAAAGGGGTCCTGAAGCCCAACCGAGAGAGTCATTGAGTTTGCTTTCTTTGAGATTGGGATCTGTCTTCTCCCTTCTAGGTGAAGAAGCAGTCCATTGTCTAGATCTGTAAGAGGTCTGGCCTTGACCACGACCTCTGGAGCGTCTATATCTTCCCCTTTGAGGCCTGTCAGACGTGGGAAAGGACCAATTTTTAGAGGGCCAATTCCTGGAAAATCTAGGAGGCTGAACTTGCAAGAAAACTTTTACAGTCTGCATGGACTTTGCCTTTTCTTCCATCTTTTTAATAACCTCCTCAGCCTTAGAACCAAAAAGAACATCTTGTTGAACAGGGGCATCTAATAACTTAGCCTTAACCTGTTCAGGTAAACTTTGTTCACAAAGCCAGGCATGTCTCCTAATCACAGTACCAGAGGCAGCAGCCCTGCAAGAAGCATCCAAAGCATCAAAACCACAATGTAAGCTATGCTTGTTAACCTGTTCAGTAGCATGCAAAACATCCTGAAGTTCCTTATCCTCTGCACAAGCAGGAAGGGAAGCAAGCTTTTGCTTTAAAACAGACAAAAGAAATTGCTGATATTTAAACATATGAAACTGGCAATTTAAAGCCCTTACAGACAGGGTAGCAGAAGTAAATACCTTTTTTCCCCACCTGTCTAAAGCATGAGAATCCTTCTCAGAGGGAATAGGATTTTTAGAAGTAGCAACCTTAGCAGCCTTACAGCCCTGAGAAATAGTTTCAGGATCTGCAGAAGGGTTTTTAAATAAAAATAAATGAGTCAGGAACCCTATAAAATCTATCAGGCTTAGAAGGAGCAGGAGGCATGGAATCAGCATTCAAATTAGCCTCAGAAAAAGCATCATCTACAATGTCCAAGACAGGAGGGATAGCTAAAGGCCTATGCTGAGGAAGAAGAAGAAATTCTCTAAGCCTCTTTTTGGAAGCAGAATATTCCTGTCCTTCCCAATGAAAATGTTCCCTCATCTCATGCAAGGTTTCCCCAAAGAAAAATCCTCAGGCGGAGAGGCCGAGGGCAAAGAATCCTCAGCATCCGAATCCTCATAAGGGGGAAAGGAATAGTCCTGATCAGAGGAAGAAACAGAAGATACAGAAGCCTGGTCAGAGGAATCCAGAGTAACATCCTGTCGAGGCCTTTTCTCAGGAGGGGGGTGAGAACCCCTAATCATTGAAAGCAAATCTTCAGCCATCCTCAATAATTGTTTTTGTGTCTTGGGAGTGGATTCAGAAGCAGCTTGAGCTGGAACTTTAGACTTAGTAGGAGTCTTTGTCTTTGCCTTTAAAATAGTGATGTGAGTAGGCCTGAAAACCCCCTCAGAAGCCGGTACCTGCACAGCGGTTCCGGACCCATCTGAAGGAGCGACGTCTGAAGGTCCTGCAGCAGTTAAAATAGTGGGCCTTGATGGCTCCCCATGGGAGTCCGTATTGGCCATCGGTTCAGAAGTGGCGGACGACAGGGGCTGCAAAAGCGCCTCACTGACGACAGCCGAACCGGACGCTGGCTCCAGCTGCAACGAGTCCTGTTTGGACCTCGGAGGCCTGTCTTTGTCTTTGCGCTTCTTTTGAACTCCGGTAGTGTCCGACGACATTCTATAATTGAAGCGTCTGCCAAAATAATTTAAAGCCCCAATCGTACCTGCGCTTGATAGTACGAGAGTTGAACCTGGCACAGAACCGACAACAAGAAACGTCGTGGTCAGGGCCTAAGCAAGGTAAACAGTAAGAGTGGAAATCTTTATGAGGTATTTGTTTCCCACACGCTATACAATTATTAACTTTTTCTGACATCGGAGGAACAAGAAAAAGATTCCCCAACGGGGTACTTAGCTTTGAGAAGAGAAGTAAGAACTTTGGACCGACAACAACCAAATACGCTGTTCGAAAATCGTCAACCAACGTTTTTCGAGCTGCTTTCCACCGCACGGCAAGAAAGACTGGAGAAGATGGCGTCGGCTGAGGGCTATGTACCAAGGCGTACTGACGTCAGGATACTAGCTTATACAGCCGACGCCGGACCCAGACTTTGGGATTCTGGCCGACCTCGGGCTGCCTGCCGGCAGGAGCACCCTACAGTTATGACTGCAACAGTGAAACACGAAGAACATCAAGAAAGGACTCTCTGTGCTAGGTCTAAGATAAACTGCAGCATGCTAAGAGTGAACCAAACGGGGTTAAATAAGGAAAGATAACAGACTCCTATTTTGGTTTTGTTCCATCTAAATGCTACCAAAAGGGGCACATTATAAGAGGTTATAAGTAACATGCATTAAAAATCCTAGGTGCCACAGTTGTAATCTCTATCAAACAACAAAACGTAGTGCCTATCATGGGAATCAGTAAGCTAAAAGGGTTTTGTACTAGTGCCTGCTGCACAAAACCTTTGCAAAGATGCTTTAGGGAGAGTGGAAAAATACGCAACTGTACAGACTGTCAAGTCATTGGTAGTATACTGAATTTTCTGAATCATTAAGTAAAAGATATTAATCCTTCTACAATTTAAATAATTAGAAAATAATTCATAGATCACAGTACTGATAAACAGCCATAATATAAAGATGGGTCCACTGCCAACAGTCTTCCAATATAAAACAGTGCAGACGTTGCAGGCTGTAAACTAACACAAACTGAGGCTATGATGGGAGGGTAATCACAATAGTCTTACATAATAAAACACTGCATATGTTACAGGTTGTAAACTAACACAAGCTGAGCCTGTGATGGGAGGGTAATCACAATAGTCCTACATAATAAAATAGAGCAGATGTTACATGTTGTAAACTAACACAAGCTGAAACTATGACGGGAGGGTAATCACAACAGTCTTACATAATAAAATGGTGCAGATGTTACAGGATGTAAACTAACACAAGTTACTCTATAATGGGAGGATAATCACACAGTCTTACCTATTAAAAAACAGTGTGGATGTTACAGGTTGTAAACTGACACAAGTTGAGTCTATGATGAGAGGGTAATCACAAATGTGTGAATCTTTGTTGAAGAGAGACTGTGTCAAGCCAGGGCTAAATAATAGGAAGTGGTGAATCTAATCAGGGCAGGAAGGCAACATTATCTCAGGGCATGTAAACTGAGCCTAGGGAGATTTATTACATAAACAGACTATGGTTTGGTGATTATGCTGACACAAAGGAGCTCACCTAACCACTAATATTTATTTAATAACATTTATTGACATTTGACTACCTGGAAAGTCAGACTGGGTAGAAGCCCATTTTCAGGCCAGGGGGGCTTCAAATGATTACAAAACATTTTAAGAACAATAATTTTACTATCTTCAAAAATAAAATGAAAAAATCTGCAGTCTAAACAATTATAACAAATTAGACCCAATATAAAAAAACATCATCATGTACCTTGTTTCAGTTCTTAACTGAATCATTTAATATTTAGAGAAATTTTAGGCTGTTTGTAGAGAAATTAAAGGCAAGTTAGTCTAATACAAACAGGAACTGCAATAGATGTGAGGGAAAACAGGCTCATAGTATATTTAGAGAAAGTCGGGGAACAAAATTAGATAGCAGTAAGGAAGTAAGTGAAGACGGGAGAGTAAGGAGGTATAAGGAATAAAAAGGTACTTGTTCACATTTAGGGATATAGTTTATCCTGGTTTTGAGCAAGAACAAAACTAGATTTTAGCTAGGAAGTCTTTCAAATTGGTTTTGAAAGATGGGAGGGAGGCTATAGACCTGATGGATACAGGTAAGGAGTGTCAGGCTTTGGCAACCTGGTACAAGTACAGACAATGCCCAGTAGACTTGTTAGGTATGTAGACAGACAGGGTTTTTTGGTCAATGGATCACAGTAACTGACTGGGAACATAGTTGTGTAGAATGCTTTTTAGTGCTTGACAGGCAGCAGGATGCTGGACAATTTTGTGGGTGGTAAGAAGTTGTGTATATGTTAGTTGATGTGGCAGCTCTAACTAACTTGGGGTATTCAGTGCTACACAGAGGTGGATTCTGAAAGGGGTATGTATTGCAAATTTAGCAACTTTGTTACAGCATTGTTCAAGCTTTAATTTTTGTGAAACCTGGAGGTTAGTAAGGTTGGGAGCATCGTGAAGACTGGGGAGGAGATAAGAAGTGGTAAGTGGAGTTTTAATTGTGCTGGTGAGAAAGGTTTTGGCTCTGTACAGTATCCCTAGCTTTGATGAGTTTTTCCTTATGCAATTTTATATATGCAGGTCAAATGCAAGATTATCATCCACTATCACCCCTAATAGTTTGCTATGATAAGTGACTTCAATGGTTGTATTATCAAGAGGGAGGACTTTAAATTTTGTTTTTTCATGAGAGAGGAATTTTGAAGGAAAATTAGTCGTTTGGTCTTTTTTGAGTTCAGCATGAGCTGCGCGTTACAAAGCCATGTTTCAGTGGTTGTTAAAGCCCATGTTTCGGTGGCTGTTAAAGCTTCGAGTAATTTTATGAAGGTGTACCATGTTGTCAGATGTGCAAATGAGAGTGGAATCATCTGCATATTGTATTAGGGTGGCCTTTTGTGTGGAAGTATAGAGGGTGTTGGTGAAAATGTTAAAGAGGAGGGGACCAAGGATAGAGCCTTGTAGTATACCAGTGGTGACTGGGAGGTAAGGAGTTGGGTGGAGTGCCATTTTACTTACTGACACCTATTGGACAGGTAGCTTTTGAACCACAGAAGAGTGGGCTGAGAAAGACACAGTGAGGACATCTGAAGTAAAACTTTGCTGTGACAAACTGCACTGAAAGCTTTAGACAAGTCTAGAAATAAGGAAGAGACCAGTTAGCCATTATCTCTAGCTTTACTGACAGTATCTACATGGGTTATAAGGAAGAGACCAGTTAGCCATTATCTCTAGCTTTACTGACAGTATCTACATGGGTTATAAGGAAGAGACCAGTTAGCCATTATCTCTAGCTTTACTGACAGTATCTACATGGGTTATAAGGAAGAGACCAGTTATCCATTATCTCTAGCTTTACTGGCAGTATCTACATGGGTTATAAGGAAGAGACCAGTTAGCCATTATCTCTAGCTTTACTGACAGTATCTACATGGGTTATAAGGTAGAGACCAGTTAGCCATTATCTCTAGCTTTACTGACAGTATCTACATGGGTTATAAGGAAGAGACCAGTTAGCCATTATCTCTAGCTTTACTGACAGTATCTACATGGGTTATAAGGAAGAGACCAGTTAGCCATTATCTCTAGCTTTACTGACAGTATCGACATGGGTTATAAGGAAGAGACCAGTTAGCCATTATCTCTAGCTTTACTGACAGTATCTACATGGGTTATAAGGAAGAGACCAGTTAGCCATTATCTCTAGCTTTACTGACAGTATCTACATGGGTTATAAGGTAGAGACCAGTTAGCCATTATCTCTAGCTTTACTGACAGTATCTACATGGGTTATAAGGAAGAGACCAGTTAGCCATTATCTCTAGCTTTACTGACAGTATCTACATGGGTTATAAGGAAGAGACCAGTTAGCCATTATCTCTAGCTTTACTGACAGTATCTACATGGGTTATAAGGAAGAGACCAGTTAGCCATTATCTCTAGCTTTACTGACAGTATCTACATGGGTTATAAGGAAGAGACCAGTTAGCCATTATCTCTAGCTTTACTGACAGTATCTACATGGGTTATAAGGAAGAGACCAGTTAGCCATTATCTCTAGCTTTACTGACAGTATCTACATGGGTTATAAGGAAGAGACCAGTTAGCCATTATCTCTAGCTTTACTGACAGTATCTACATGGGTTATAAGGAAGAGACCAGTTAGCCATTATCTCTAGCTTTACTGACAGTATCTACATGGGTTATAAGGAAGAGACCAGTTAGCCATTATCTCTAGCTTTACTGACAGTATCTACATGGGTTATAAGGTAGAGACCAGTTAGCCATTATCTCTAGCTTTACTGACAGTATCTACATGGGTTATAAGGAAGAGACCAGTTAGCCATTATCTCTAGCTTTACTGACAGTATCTACATGGGTTATAAGGAAGAGACCAGTTAGCCATTATCTCTAGCTTTACTGACAGTATCTACATGGGTTATAAGGAAGAGACCAGTTAGCCATTATCTCTAGCTTTACTGACAGTATCTACATGGGTTATAAGGAAGAGACCAGTTAGCCATTATCTCTAGCTTTACTGACAGTATCTACATGGGTTATAAGGTAGAGACCAGTTAGCCATTATCTCTAGCTTTACTGACAGTATCTACATGGGTTATAAGGAAGAGACCAGTTAGCCATTATCTCTAGCTTTACTGACAGTATCTACATGGGTTATAAGGAAGAGACCAGTTAGCCATTATCTCTAGCTTTACTGACAGTATCTACATGGGTTATAAGGAAGAGACCAGTTAGCCATTATCTCTAGCTTTACTGACAGTATCTACATGGGTTATAAGGAAGAGACCAGTTAGCCATTATCTCTAGCTTTACTGACAGTATCTACATGGCTTATAAGGAAGAGACCAGTTAGCCATTATCTCTAGCTTTACTTATCTACATGGCTTATAAGGAAGAGACCAGTTAGCCATTATCTCTAGCTTTACTGACAGTATCTACATGGCTTATAAGGAAGAGACCAGTTAGCCATTATCTCTAGCTTTACTGACAGTATCTACATGGGTTATAAGGAAGAGACCAGTTAGCCATTATCTCTAGCTTTACTGGCAGTATCTACATGGGTTATAAGGAAGAGACCAGTTAGCCATTATCTCTAGCTTTACTGACAGTATCTACATGGGTTATAAGGTAGTGCTAATACTATGAGGAGGACGGAATCCATCTTGTGTAGGGGATAGGAGTTCTTCCTGCAGGAGATAGTCTAGAAATAGTTTTTTTGAGTACATTTTCAAGTATTTTAGTGAGGGGAGATAAGACCACTAGAGGTCTAAAGTTATTAATGTCTGCTGGACTTCCTCCTTTGTGGAGAGGGATAATGTGGGACTTCTTCCAGAGACAGGAATGTGGGATTCCTGGATTGACCTAGTTATAAGGACTGAGACATGATAGGCTTTAGGTACTGGCTTGGAAGGTCCGCAGCTGAAAAAAATGGTTTAAGTTTAAGAATAGGTTTATATAAGATGTAGGCACAGGTTTGCAGGTGAAGGTGGATGTGGTGATGTGTGGATGTTGGGAAGGGATGGGATTAGATGTCGAGGAATTCTTGGTTAGAGATGCTATACTATCTATAAAATAAGAGCTGAACTGCACTGCAGTTTCAAGTAGTAAGTATTGGGGAGAGGAATTTGGTTTGAATATTTGGCCAGGATTTAAGTTCTCCTTAATGGATGTCTAAACTTTTTTAAGGTTGTGTGTAGTATTATCTTGAAAGTTATTATACTATAGTTTTTGTCTTCATGTATTTGCTTTTTAGTACAATTGAGAAACATTCTAGTTTTCAAGCTACTGAGGTGGTTTCTTCTACTGTCACTCTTTCCATACTTTTTCTCTATTCTGCATTAACATTCTTCCTTTTCTGGATAGCCAAACAGCATTATTTTCATTTCCTTCTAGGAGGTGCAAGGCTATTTAGGATATTAAGAAAAGCTGTACTGAATTCAGTTACAGCAGGGAAGGATTTTTCAGAAGTTCCAGTTAATAGAGGACAGGACAGTAAAACATTTCTGGGTTAAACTTGGGAAGGTTACATGTTGTTTTATAAATAAGCTGTTTAACTGGATGTGTGAGATATGTACTGGTACATATACCAATATGTAGCTGAGGTTTCATCATATCAGTGTAGAACAACACAATGGCATAAAGTGCATTCTTATAGTTAACTCTACTAACATAATAAATGTGTGTGCATAACGGACTATTTTGAGGAAAAAAATAATGAAGTTAACAAATTTAGCAGCATTAAACAATGAGTGTATGTAGACCAGTATTAGAACTGTGTACAAGTTAATGCAGGAAAACTTTTAAAACTTATGGTTGCTGGTAATACTATGCTTGATAAATGCATTGGAAACTGAAATGTGTGAACTCTGTTACAGTAGGCAGTGTTACATATAAAAAAGTGCTTCTAAGCCCATGAAGTTAATTTTAATGTTTTAAGTGGCCCTGTAGTAGCCAACCTATATGAATGTAATGCTAATTAAAAATCAAATAAAGGAATATAAAAAAAAAAAAAAAAAAAAAAAAAGTACTTAACAGTTAGTAAAAGGCCATTATGGTCCAGTTTTCTAAGTTCAAGTAAAGATTTGACGGAGCAGTTTATGTTCAGTCCCGCAGTCCTGGATGTCAGAAAGCTTGTAGGTGAATTTGCAGGTCTAGTTGCTCATGTGTTGCCTTCAAGTGGGCCAGTTGTTACTTTCTCCATTATGTGGAACACAAATTTCTCAAAGTTCTTGCAGTGTAGAGCATGTCTGGTTAGTGGATTATCAAGATCTTTTAGTCAGTGTCTGATAGTAACCCTTACACCTTTAGGGCACTGATAGTCTTGCCTATACAGAATGATCTACAAGCTGTGCAGCTAGTCTGTAAATGACAAACTTGCTTTTGCAGTCATCTTTCGCTGTGCTGGAATATTTGAGTGTGGACAATGAAAGTGGTTTCTCGTATTCATAAGATCACAAAATCTGTATCCTGGAGGCATGCAGGAGAAATTGGGCAGAATTTGACTCCCTAGTTGGCAAAGCATGTCCTTCTACCAAGCTCCTAATATTTTGCCCTTTACGACAGATGAAAGTAGGTTTAGGGTCTAGTATCTTATTAAATGGACTAGTTTCCACAGACGATGCTCCTGTTTTCACACAGGGTACGCTTTATTCCCACAGAGTCCCTTGAAAATGCGAGAATCATAATACCTTTATGTTTGTCTCTGGTAAATGAATACAGTGAGCTCACAAAATGAAACGGTTTTCATTGTGGTGGTTTGAATAGAGTTAGGTTAAGTTTCAAGGTTGAAATGGGACCCATTGTGTTTTATCAGGTTCTCACTGTACCCCTTTCAAGAGAGTCACTTTGTTATGTAGAAATTATATAATTTCTTCAGACACATGAGCCATCCTCATCACTTGTTACTTTGTAACATTTTTCTTTGGGATTTTGGGGTGTATACTGCTTGAATGTAGCAACAGGCTGACCCATGTGGGTTTTCTACTCGGGTCATTGTTTAACATTATCATACTTTTTTGTAAAATGGTGAGATCCAGAAATTCTACCTTTTCAAAGCTGATGTGGTCAAAGAATTCCTTTGGGTTTTCCAGCGAGCTGTTCCATGAGATGAAATTAACATCAATAAAGTGAGAACAGTTCATAAACGGGAAATACTCCCAGGTGTAGATTGTATTTTCTTACAACTTGGACAAAACTATGTTTGCCAGGCTTGGGCCTTTGCTGATCCCATGACTATTCCTCCTTGGCTGTTTGTACCATTTCTGGTTAAAATGAAAGTAGTCAAGTACTGTGTCCAGAAGTTCACTATTGCATATACTTCCCTGGGGTTGGAAGTCCTTGTGCCCATGAATTTTTTGACTGCATCAGTGCAGTACTCATGTGGAAGTGCTGCGTAAAGTGCCTCCACATCAGTGGTGACAGGTACTGTGACTGCATCACTGCAGTACTCATGTGGAAGTGCTTCCACATCAGTTATGACAGGTACAGTGAATTACTGCATCAATGCCGTACTCATGTGGAAGTGCTGCGTAAAGTGCTTCCACATCAGTATTGACAGGTACAGTGACTGCATCAATACAGTACTCATGTGGAAGTGCTATGTAAAGTGCGTCCACATCAGTGATGTCAGGTACAATGACTGGCTTGATTCTAATTTCCCTAACATTTTTTTAAGAAAATCAAGTGTGTCCAAGATGTACGGTGGAGCATTTCTGCAATTTCTTTTATTTTACATTCCAAATAAATCAACAGAAGTTCAGTGGCAGAGCCTCCTCCTGCTACCACTGGACAATATGGGGGGGTCAGCAAGGGTTTTTGAGTGGCGTAGGTATGCTAAAAACCTGTGGTAGCCTTGAAGCGACTGTAAGAAAATCAACTAAATCGAGTAGATTGCCTGAGCTCGGAGCAGCACATCTATCAGTCTGTAGGCTTAGATGATATGTTTAATGTTTGCCTTTTGGTACGGGTCCTGATTTCCTAATATTGTCTCAATTTGCTGGTTGTAGGGCTCCGTATCTGTGATGAATATACTCCAACCTCTGTCTGCCTTAATCACTCTCCTCCTTTTATCAGTGCTATGACTTCCCAGTGCTGCCAGTTCGTTCTGGGATAAGTTATAAAATTTTAGCTTGCAGGGCTGGTAAGAATTTTTCAAATATCCTCCTTACACTTCTCCACATACACCCATATAATTGGATGGAAAAGGTGAGCAATCTTCCATTTAGACTCATGGTCGATTTCATTCCCATTTCTTGGTCCACATTCTGTATTACGCATCCAAATTTCATTATCCTTTCATGAAAAAAAGATTTTCAAGGAGCTTCCTGCAAAACAGCTTAAATTTGTTGATGGTGTTAACCAAGTCGATCCTGCTATGTGGTATAAATGTCAACCCTTTTCCCGGTATTTTTATTTCATTTTCAGTCAGTAGACTCTTGGAGTTTCCACATTTTGATTTTCTGCAGGTTACAAGCACAGTGTTTGGGCTTGATCCCAATTTCTCTAACCTTTTTTGTAGGTTTATACGAGATTACTAGGATAATGATTTAACAGTCCTTACAAGCCTAGCCAATATTACCTGATTTTACCTAATATATGGCCCCTAGGGGCAACAGGATGGCATGGATTTCTGCCTATGCTTTGAGTATCTTGCAGACTGCCCCTGTCCATAAAGGACAAAGGCAGCACTCCAGGTATCAATTTGTGATTCTCCATCCATTGATCGAAACTGCATTTGAAGAGGGCCAGGGAAGGGTTTTGCTTAATGTGACTACAAAGCCTTTTCCAAAGAAAGGGCAATCTCTGAGGTACACATCTGTCTCTCCAACATGTTTTGTTTAAGTCGCTGACTAGGTTTAGATCACATATCAAACAGCATCAGGGTGACCCGATCTAGGGGATGCGTAACAGCTCCATCAGGGATGGCTCTGACTTTCTTGCAGGTCAGGCATAGGTCACCCCTTAATAGTCTGTAGGAGACAAAGGGATAGGGCTCAGTCTAGCCGCATAGGACATGCTGTTTACACCCTTGTCTTTTCTTTGTGGAACCTCTGAGGTCACTCTAGCTGCTGCAAGTGCCTACTCAAATACATGCCAAATGGCACATTGTACTTGATAACTGGTCAAAATGGGGGCGAGTACAGCTGGACTATAATTTCCTTAGATCTGAATTCCATACATTTACTTATAAGGAAAAACAAAATGAAAACTCCAGCAGAGCTAACACTTCCATTGGGTGACCTCCCAAACCTCTTGTACCAGAGGCACATGGGATATATGCAAATGATCCTAATGAACATCAGGTGTTTCAGCTAATTGGCTATTCTGAATGCACATGACTTGTTTTGTTGTTTTAATGGACAATTTCAGGCCAATAAAGCCACACCCCACTAGCTGTGGATATGCATATTTCGGACTTGTTATGACCTCATCAGCACAGCACAAGCAGTGTGTTTGACTAAGCATTAGAAACACACCGCTGTTATACCCAGCCGGCTGTCTGGGGAAATGATAGTATTTCTACATACCTGGACAAGCTACAAAGTGACTTTCTTGAAAGGGGGTACAGTGAGAACCTGATAAGATGTACTTGGTGCCATTTCAACCGTGATACAGGAAAAACGACCTAACTCTATTCAATCCACCACAATAAGAACAAATTAATATAGTGAGTTCACAAAATGATAATGACAAAGAGAAACATAAAAGTAGTATGATTCTCACATGATCAAAGTACTCTCTAGAAGTAGCATGTCTGAAAACTGGATCATCATCTATGGAAGCCAGTCTACTAATAAGATACTAGACTCTAAACCTACTTTCATCTGTCATAAAGGGTGAAATATTAGGAGCTGGGTAGAAGGACATGCGTTACCAACTACGGATTCAAATGCTGGCACTTTTTTTTGCATACCACCAGGATGCAGATACTGTGACTTCAGTAAAACTTTTAAAAAGCTTTTACTGTCTGAACTCAAAAGTTATTACAGCACAGTGAGAGATGACTGCAAAAGCATGTTTGTCATTTACATGCCAGCTGTATAGCATGTACAGCATTCTACATAGGCAGGACTATCATTTCCCTAAAGGTAAGGGTTACTAAACTCTTATAAGACATCCAACTAAAAGATCTTAATAATCCACTAACCGGACATGCTCTACACTACAGAAACTTTGAGAAATTTGTGTTCCACATAGTGAAGACAGGAACAACTGGCCCACTTGAAGGCAACACAGGAGCAAGTAAAGCGGCCAATTCACCTACAAGCTTTCTGACACCCAGGACTACAGGACTGAACACAAACAGCTCCATCAAATCTGTATTTGAACTTAGAAAACTGGACTAGAACAGCCTTTTACCAACTGTTAAATACTCTTTTTTATATTTCTTCATGTTATTTTTAATTAACATTATATTCACATAGGTTGGCTACTACAGGGCCACTTAGGAAGAACCTTAAAGTGAACTTCATGGGTTTAGAAGCACTTTTTTATATGTAACACTGCCTTCTGTAACAGAGCTCACACATTTCAATTTCCAATGCATTTGTCAGGAGTAGTATTACTAATAAACAGATGTTATGTAGTCCTATTTCGCATTCATTCTTACATGTGGGTTCAGAGGACTCGGCCGATTACAAAGCTCGAAGTCTCTAAGTTAGCTTGTGGCAAGGTAGGTAACCCATAACGCAGTGGTATCAATCCTCAGATCTCGTTTAACACTTTACGGGTTCAGAAGTGCTCTTTTTGGCCATGGCTAAGTGAACCTTTTCATTTGTATTTTTTTCCTGTTTATACCTGGTATATAGTTGAATTAGTTAGGAAATCCTAAGAATATAGTTAGTATACTAGTTTTTACATAGTAGTAGATATCAGGTGTTATTTCACTGTTAGTAGTTTGGCCGTCATTTTTCTGCAGGCCTGTGTGTGTGTTTATTGGTATCCCGTAGTGGTAGCTTGGCTTTCTCTTGTTTATTAGCTTGTATAGAGTACCTGCCTTTTAGGTATTTCTAGTTTAGTCCTTTTTTACCGATTGTTATTGGGATTTTCCTAAGCGTGTGTATACCTGTGTTTAAACATAGCTAGTTTAGTTTTTTAGTTTTCTGGTGTGACGTGTCTCGTAGTAAAGTCCATTTTTTATAGGAGGACTTTTCTAGTTGTGTGTTCTTCCCTTGTTTCTCTTTGGGCTAAGCCTGTTTAAGTTAGAGGACCTAGTCCTATACTGTTTTCTCTTCTGCCTTAGCAGGGCTAGGACCGCTTCGAGTTAGAGGACCTAGTCATCTCTCATATTACTTCTCCCTTTGGGGTGTGTTTATCGTCCCATTAGCTGTGATCCATTTAAGTTAGAGGATCTAGCTAGTTTCCCTTCTATAGTTTTTTTCTGTGTCATCTGCTACTAGTTACAGCTGTCCAGTATGTCTAAAGATAAGGATCATAAACCTTCTGGTTTTAAGAAGTGCCAAAAATGTAATAAAAAAATTCCATAACGGATGGACATACGTGTGTATCTATTGTTTAGGGGTCATTCATTTACAAGAGAGCTGTACCTTTTGTCATGCTTTCAGCTCTAGAGTCCTTCAAGAAAGGAAAAACAAGCTTATTTTGAAAGGTCGCTTTAGGTAGTTCTTCATCCTCTCAATCTGCGAAGTCTTCCTCTAGTCAAAAAGAAAAAAATGCCAAGAGGCCATCTCCAGTGTCCTCACCTCAGAGAGATCTGAGCCTCCTGTAAAAATGTCAAACTATTAAGACTTCCACCTCATCGGCTCCACTGCCTTCAGAGTCGACTGAGGTCATTATCATTGATGAGCCTAAAAAATCGGCCCCAGGATCTTCGGAGCCAAAAAAGGATTTTTCTACTCGGAGCCGGTCTACTGACATTCCTCCGGTCTCCCCTACCTTGAGATCTCTGAGATCTCGCATGCCAACCCTTTCCTCCAGGTCCTCTAGGAGCAAACTATCGGATGATGATGTGGGGAGGCTGGTGCGCAGACTTTTGAAGGCGTCGGGGCTGGCAAATTTGCTCTCGGCGCCGGCCTAGCTAGCTTCAGAGCCGTCCAAACCTTTTACATCCACCACTGTTCCTCCTCCGAGCCATACTGGTCTGTTGGAGCCAGAACATCCAGTACTGCTCGTTGTAGAACCTTCTGGCTTGCCGAGTACTTACTGGAACAGATATCTGCTCTGACACGTTCAGTGCCATCTGTGGTGTCTAGGAGCCGAAGTTCGCTAGCTGGCCCCGAGGGAGATTCTCAGACACGAGCCAGCTCGGTTCTGAGTCTACCTCTCTGATTCAGAGCCGATTTCCCTGGAACCAAGGGCTACCTCTGCTTCTATAGAACTGCTGGTGTCCTCAGAACCGGGGGAGTTGGCCTTCGAGATGATGAGGAGCGTGCTGTCCAAATCTGCAGCTCTATGCAAGGATGCCGATGTTCTTCCCCCCGAAAGCACCGGCCTTTGTCTTGGTGCCATCCTATCCACAGGACAGCAGAGATATGCAGCCTCAGGAAACCCCTCTGGGGGGGTCCCCATTCTTCAGGAACCTCACCAGAATACCCTCTGAGGAGCCTCCTCAGAAGAAAACATGCAAGAGGAAGCACGTAGACTCCCCTGATGAGTCCGTCACCTCAGACACTGACCTTGAGGAGTCAGAAGGTTCCTCAAGGTCATTCTCTGATGATATCTCCTTTATAGATATCCTTCAGATCCTGAAACAGAGAGGTGGCTGGCCTACCATCACCCCTTCTGATGAGGAGTCTGTGTACCTGAAGGCTTTCAGATCTCAACCTTCAGCCTCTTGGGTGTCTCCGCCTTTCGATGAGCTCATGGACTTGGTCAGTTGAAAGACGTGTGAATCACTTGAGACCTTGGATCCAGTCCGGAGGCCAAACAAATTCCTTTCAGCCCCCAAGGAGAAGGATTTTTTGATGAAAGGCATGCCGGTAGTTGCTATGGTGGTGGCAGCAGCCACCAAGAAGTAGCTTGCAGAGACATCCTCATCTGTCCATCCGCCGAACAGAGTCTCGAACGATGGACAGATACGGGAAGTGTGTTTTTTCTTCAGCGGCTTTTACCCTTAGATCGCTGAATTATCTTTCCCATTTTACAACGCTTCAGAGAGATCTCCTGAAGGAACTAGGAGATACTCTACAAGGTACTTCAACTGCGGGGATACCAGAGAAGATTACTGCTGAGTTATCCACCTTAAACACTGAAGTGAACTCCTCCATGAGACTGACATCATATGCAGCAGATGAAGCGAGCAGGGCAGCGGGTTCAGGAGTTTCCCTGAGGAGACACTCCTGGATGCATTTGTGCAACTTCGCGAAACCCTTTAAGTCTACATTCACAAATGCCCCTTTTGACAGTTCCTCACTGTTTGGACCAAAAGTGAAGGATACACTCACCAGATACGAGCAGGAAGCAACACTCTCTGCCGTTGGGAGTACGTTTTTCCATCCCCCTCAAGACCCTGTCCTAAAGAGCAGAAAGGTGGGAAGATTGGGAAAAATTTCTGGGATTTCTTGAACCACAATGCACGAGGTGATTCATTCCCCAGGGGCAGAGGGGAAGGAAATAATGGTGGATGTCGTCCTAGAGGCAGAGGTGGTCTGCAGAACCAGGGCGAATGTGATTCCCTTCGCGGATGTCCTTATCAGCGCACCTGAAAGGAGGCCTGACTGTGCTACTCTGGAGCCAGTTGGGGAACGTTTATCTTTTTACCCAGAAGCCTGGAAAAATATCACAAAAGACAAGTGGGTACAAAACATAATATTCACAGGTTACTCCATACCCTTCTCCTATCCCCTCCTCGAACCAGGAAAATCCCAGATGTTCCACCCAAACACAGGGATCAAGCAACTGTAGAGATTCAAACTGGATCTCAGCAAATTAAACAAATCAGTAAAGAAGTTCAAGTTCCGAATGGTGACATTGCAGTCTATACTCCCCCTTTTAGGAAAGACAATTGGATGTGCTCGATAGACCTCCAAGATGCGTACTACCACATAAAAATGGACACGGCATTGAGGAGTCACTTACACTTCCGGCTGGGAGCCAGTCACTACCAGTTCTGTGCTCTGCCCTTTGGTCTCACTACAGCCTCTAGAGTGTTCACCAAATGCATGGCAGTAGTAATGGCTCACTTGAGACGTCTTGGATTCAGAGTGTTTCCGTACCTGGATGACAGGCTCCTAACTGCCACCACCAAGCATCTACTTCAACAGGCCAGAGACATGACTCTACAAGTTTGTGCTCAGCTAGGCATTACAATAAACTTGCAAATATCTGCCTTGTCGCCCTGTCGGCATGTTACTTTTATAGGCGCAGAAATAAACACGTTTCAATGATGGCGAGCCTTCCCGCCGACAGAATTGCAAATCTCAAACAGATATTACTACTTCTTCCCAAAAACAAGGTCAAAGCAAAGATAGTGCTCAAACTACTGGGAACAATGGCCTCAACCATAACCCTTGTTCCATTAGCCAGGATGCACATGAGAATCCTACAGTGGTTACTCTTCTCCCAGTGGTCGTTTCAAGAACTTTTCTCTGTCTCATCCAATCATAACAGAAACTTGCAAGAAGGATCTTCGTTGGTGGATTCAGTCCGAGTTAACCATCGGGAGACCATTTGTTCCACATCAACCTGTTGCTACTGTGACCACAGATGCTTCCCAGACAGGGGGGGCATTACCTGGGAAAGACAGCCCAAGGCATATGGCAAGAACATGAGGCCCATTTGCACATCACTGTTCCAGAGATGAGAGCAGTGCTTCTGGCACTGCAAGCACTCCACAACTCTCTACCTCTAGGAATGATTGCATTCCACTCAGACAATATGTCAGTGGTTATGGTATCTAAACAAACAAGGTGGAACCAGATCTTACCCACTTTGTCGAGAGGCTCTGAGGGTTTGGCAGTGGGCAATATCTTCCCAACGCTTTCTAGTCATTGCGCACATCCTGAGAAAGCCCAATGTGATAGCCAACAAGCTCAGCAGAGCAATTTTGATGCCTCATGAGTGGTCTCTGAACCAGAACGTAGTGGAAGAGATCTTCCACAAATGGGGCTAGCCTTACTGCGATCCTTTTGCCACCTCTATGAATGCTAAACGCAGCAGCTACTTTGCCCTGTTCTCCCCTCTGGGGCAGACACCGAGAGATGCACTTGTTCACAAATGGCCCTCAGAACTTCTTTATGCCCCCCCCCCCAGTTTCCCCTCATATCAAACATCATTCAGAAAGCAAAATCCTTGGAAAGCAAGAGGATTCACATTGCTCCATACTGGCCTCATCAGATTTGGTTCCCCTTTCCCGGGCCTCATCTACTGAAGATCCATGGATTCTGGACCCAGCTCCAGACCTGCTGACACATATGTCAGGAATGTTTCACCCCTCTCTCCACACCCTAAACTTGACAGCTTGGCTGCTCCATTTCCAACCTTAGTCAGGCTTCAGGATTTCACTCCAGCAGTAAAACATATCTCGATATCCTCTCATAAGCTTTCTACCAGGAAACTATATGCTAGTAAAGGGAAAAGATTCTCTTTTGGCACAGACCAGAAACATAGATCCCTTCACTGCCCAATTTCTTCAATTCTTGACTTACTTTCAGAACTCTTCCAACAAGGCTCAGACGCTGCCACAAAGTTCAGCTAGCAGCCATTTCCAATTTCCACTTAGGACAGCATACACCTAAACTGATGGCACAGACTGTGTAAAGCCTTTTTGAAAGGCACTTCCTTACTGAGATCTCCATTTAAAGAACAGAATCTAAGTTTGTATTGATGGCTTTAACACACTTGATTTTCTTTAATTTAAGTAATTACCAATTAATGACTGCAAGATGTGATTGGATGGGGTGTGTTTTATAAGGAGATTTTCTTGGCAGTATTGTAGGTCAGATGAAGCGTAGTGGTACTACACAAAAGCGCTTACACTCATCATACATTTTTTGTTTAAATAAATGCTTTTATTCTTATGGGGTGCTGTTCCTTTGCCTGTCTGATTTCGTTTGATAATGAGCTCTTGCATTGTTGCAGAAAAATGCTGCATGAAATGTAAACTGGAGTTAAGATATGAATAAAGGTCTTTTAAGGGCAAAAGCAATCATCTATTTGTTGTTAAATAAAGAAGTTTCGACAACTAACCAAGTTAAACGTGCTTTTATTACTCTGAAGTCTCAAATGAGCTTGTCTACAGTGTGTGGTTCTTTTTTCCAGATTTTTTAGGATAAGCAGCCAGAAACTTTGTTACTCTCACAAGTACCAGTTTTCCCTGGGCTTTATCATCCTACAATATACAACTCTAAACACCTCCAACTCTGTCCCAACCACCAGTTCATACTTTTCTCCCTACATTCTCCACACATCACATTGCACTTAATGACACCCCTCACCTTTACTCCAAATACAGAGTAACTCCATTTCAACTGAAACCAAAACAAAATTAGGTGTAAAATACTATCCAAAAACAAGTATCAACAATTCTCCAATACATTAAAATTCTTCTATTAGAAGACATTCATCCTAATCCTGACCCCACCTATCACAATGAACATGAAAACAGTTCTCTTCCACATACTACTCTAACCCTACAACAATTAACCCCCAAACACAGTAAGCTGACTTTTGCTGCCATAAATGTTAAAAGAATAAGAAATAAAACTGCTGAACTACATGCCTGGATTAACCTAACATAAAAAGTCTTGCGGCTTTTCCCGGTTAGGGGTCGCCACAGCAGAACTCCGGTCCACAAATTATTGGCAGTGGATTTTTACGGTGCCGAGTTGCCAGCCAGACGCCCAACCTTCAAAGAAGGCACACCCATTCACGCACACACCTACCTGCATGTCTTTAGACGTCACTCCACCGCGGAGAAGACATGCAAACTCCACACAGAAGGCGCTCCAGCAGAGAATCGAACAGGAGAACCTCTTGTTGTGAGGCAACAATGCTAACCGCTACACCACTGCGGCCCTTTCATAAACCAGGAAAAAAATTACACTTTAGGAAGAACACAATTACAGTAAAAGCAACTATTTTATTACCTTATTTTTGCTGTGTGCTCTTAAGTGTTCAAGTGCTTTTATTCTACTGCACTTATTACCGCTTGTTATTAGCCGGATTAAATTTCTCTCTTATTTTAAGCATCTTATTTTTCATTTTAGCACTTGGGCTTCAGGCCAGTTACTTTACATTTAAGAAAGTTTTTGTGGTCTACACTTTTGTGAACAAACCCTTATCAAAACCTTCTCTCCATAAGTCCGCCCAAGTATTTGGTACACTATGTACGGACAGACTCCCATCAGTTTCTCCTGTCAGCCTGGTCGACATGGGCATACTGAGACAGTATAGCAACTACCTCATATTTACCGACAGCCCTCCTCTCCTAGCACATAATTCTTCTACTTGTGAGAAATGCATCTACCTGTAACTTGTAATCCATGTTCTCTTGCACCAGTCAGTACTCCTGACAAAGAGGAGACTGCTAGCACAAACACCACACCACTCGCATCACATACCCAAGTACAGCACGCACCCACCTATGCAGCAGTCCTCAATAAAAACTTACCCAAACAGCAGAGACATCCAAAACACACACTCAAACACTCCACACACACACACCACACCAAACACATCATATACAGCAGACAACACACCAGTGTCTCACAAACACAGCCCATAAGACAAAAACAATAAACCAACCCAGCCCACAAGGCATAACAATAAACCAAACATTCTAGTCATTGGCAACTCAATTGTGAGACACACCAATGTCCCCCTCACCAGGCTCAACAAGGAGAAGGTCATGGTCAGTTGTCTGTCTGGTGCCAGAATCTGCCACATCACGCACGCTCTTAAGTCTCTCCACAAGTATGACTCTGTCATCATCCATGTTGGTGTGAATGACTTGAGATGTACCTCCTTGAACTATATGAAGAGAGACATAATGGAGCTCCAAGTACGTGTCCCAGGCAGGTATGGCCCTAGCCTAAGCAGCATCCTACCTTCACCAAGAATGATGCACAAAACCAACAAAAATTAATTGACCGACAATTGGCTTAGTTTCTGGTGTCATTCCAAGGGGATGCAGTATCTGTCTGCCTGGGATGACACGGTTGACAGACTTCGATGCTCTGCCAGAGAAGGCCTCCACCTGTCATCCCTGGGTTTCCAGATCCTGGCTAAGCCTCTTGCCTCACCCAGTGTGCCATTTTTAGGCACTGACCCAAAGACAAATCTTCCAACATAAAAGATCTGTCAAAAAGCAAATTGAAGGTCATGCTGCTTAACACTAGGAGCCTTAACCTGAAAATGCACTCACTGGAGGCTCTCCTTGCACTGGAAGATGCCGACATCTGTGTGATCATGAAAACTTGGTTCAGAGCTGCGTACAGCACCCCTGCCTTACCAGGCTACACCTCATTCCACACATTCCAATCCCAAAATGAGGGTCGGGAAAACTAAGGGTGGTGGAGTCTCAATCTTCATTAAGGACAGGCACACCTCCAGACTGATTTGCCAGCATGATGCAGTGGAACTACTCCTGGTGCAACTGACAGTTGGCAAGACACCCATCCACGTTACAGCTAACTATAGACCCCTCTATGACTCGGGGCACCCATTCCACCTACTTAGATCTACTGGACCCCATCAAGCTACCCCATAACACCCCGACCTTTAGTAACTTCAACTACCCCACCATATACTGGGTGAACTATTCCTGTACTAATGCACTCACCCAACAATTCCTTGACTTCATCAGTTCTAATGCACTAGACCAGCTGGTCTCATTCCCCACAAGAGGAGATACATTTTGGACATTGCTTTCACCAACATGGGTGACCGCTGCATCACTCCCACTGTATGTTCTTCCTTGGTGAGATCAGATCATCAGTGTGTCTCATTCAATGTTTCTATCCCACCCAACCCCCCTCCCCCACCGTAATCAGGCAAAAACCTTCTTAAAAGCCAACTACAATCTCCAAAGGAAGGGTATCTGTAGCTTCACATCACCACCCCCCTCAGAAGATACAGACAACTACACTGAACAGTACACCAATGCAATATACAAGCACCTGTACAACTGCATGGACTCAGCCATACCCCACAGAACTAAAACCTGCTCCAAACTCAAACCTGCCTGGTGGACATCCTCGGTCAACAGGCTTTACAACACAAATGAAAAAACTGTTGCCCAAAGGTAAAAAGGAACAAATTCCATACTGGAAAAACTCCCTCATTAGCCTCAACAAGCAAATTAGATTACTAGTGAAAAACTCCAAAGCCAATTATGAATTGAAACTAACCTCAGAAACAAAGGGAACCACAAAGTTTTCTTCAGTTATGTCAAGAGCCTCCATGGCAAATCACAGGTTTGTTCCGAATTAGTACTTAACTGTATCACTTAAACTGATCCTGCTGACTTAGCCAACCTGCTAGCAGATAGATTCAGTGCAAACTTCACCCCCCGTCCTCCCCAAAGGCCCTTTCGACATCCCAGAAACTTGTTCAGCACCTCACATTACTATAGATCAAGTGATAAAGGCCCTATCCACGGCAAAGAACACAGCTTCCATGGGACCCGATAGTATCTCAGGCTGTATTCTACACCATCTCCAGCAGGAACTAGCTTCACCCTTGAGCACCCTATTCAGCCACAACCTAAGTACAGGCTTCATTCCAGCAGAACAGAGAACTGCCATTGTCATCCCCTTGGACAAGGGTGGTGCCACTACTGACTCTGGAAACTATCGCTCCATTAGCTTGACAAGTCTGATCTGTAAAGCCACAGAGTGTATTACTATGGGTCTCATAAACAAGGACATAGACAATCTCCAAGCACTTGACCTCAACCAGTTCAGATTCATCAAGGGCAGATCTTGCCTGTTGAACCTGGTTGATTTATTTGAAACTGTCACCAAGGCATTGGATAAGGGAAAGTCAGTACATACAGCTTACCTTGACTTGGCCAAGGCCTTTGAAACAATCCCCCACTCAGGCATCATTGAAAAGCTAGCACAACTTCACCATCTCATCAGGTGGGTGGCCAACTGGCTCACTGACATGATCCACAAGGTCAAAATAGGCGTCTCCACCTCCGATAGAAGACCTGTCACTAGTGGAGCTCCCCAGAGATCTGTCCTGGGACCCCTACTGTTTGGCATCTACTTCTCAGAGGTCCAGGCAAAGATAAAAGGCCTGTGGCTCACCAAGTCTGCAGACGACTAAGTTGGGTGCTGTCAATTTATCCCCAGTTGATGTCAACATAATGCAAGAGGGTCTCACAGCAACTAATGACTAGTGCCAAAGTCATGGCCTCAAGTTAAATGCAAAAAAATGCATCATCTTCATACCATTCGGCAAAAACATGGCCCCTACTGATTACCACATCAACTGCAACCTCCTAACCTGTGGTGAGAGACCTGGGTACTCGGGTTGACAACAATCTCATATTAGACCATCATGTAGCAGCAGTGGTCAGAAAAGCATTTTACTTGGTTCATCTCATAAGCAAAGGGATTGCATCCAGAAAAAAAAAAGAGGTTAATACCTCTCTATACTCCTCCCTCATTAGACCAGAAACTGAGTATAAACACCCTGTTTGGTATGTACCTCTCCAAACATCTGCACCAACTGGAAAGGCTGCAGAAATACCTCACAAAGAGAATCCATGGCCTCCAACACCTGTCCTATGCGGACAGGCTCAAATCACTATCACTATCATTTGGTATCATACAAATTGCTCAGTGGTGACCTGTGTCTCGCCTACAAGGCAATCTCGGATCCTGCCCTACTAGAGATGCTCCATATCTACAATTACTCCTCACGTATTACCTGCTTGAAAGGCCTGACTCTAATAAGCATCATCAACAAAACTTGCTGGAGAGATGGGTTTGTCTCTCAGAGGCCATCATAGCAAGACATCAAATTCCCTATTAGACTAATTCGTAGTATCAGACTAACAAATGCACAAACTACAAATTATCCAAAAATATTACTCAAAGCTTTAACAGCAACTGAAACATGGCTTTATAACTCACAACTCAGAGTCAACCGTAAAAAAAAAAATAAATAAATACTTTCACCCCCAAATCCCTCTCCCATGAAAGTACACAATGTAAACTTCTCTCTAGAAAATACAACCACTGAAGTCACATCTCAACTTCTCTCTCTAGATAATACAACCACTGAAGTCACATCTCATAACAAATTAGGGATGATGATCTTAAATTCGACCTGCACATACAAAATTGCAACTCATCAAAAATTAGGGATGTTTTAGAGAGTGAAAAACGTTCTCTCTGACGCAATTAAAACTATACCTGCCACTATTTATCTCTTCCCCATGCATCGTTATGGTGCTCCCATCCTTACTAACCTTCAGGCATCACAAAAATCAAACCTTGAACAATGCTACAACAAAGGTGCTAAATTTGCAGCAAATATCCCATTCAGAACCCACCTCTGTATAGCACTAAAGGGCTTGGTTAGAACTACCCCATCAACTAACACATACACAGCTTCTTACCACCTCGAAAATTATCCAGAATCCATTTGCCAGTCCCGCACTAAACATTCTACACTACTATGTTCCTAGTCAGGCATTATCTAATGACTAAAAACTCCTGTCCATCCACAAACCTATGAAATCTGTTGGGCACTGTCTGCATCCTACAGATAAGACACTGGTTTTCCTCATTTCTATCCATCAGGTCAACAACCCCCCAATCCTTCAAAACTATTCTGAAAGACTTCCTAGCCAAAAGCTGGCTTTAATCTTGCTCAGCACCAGGATAAACTGCATCACTAAATGTGAACAAATACCCGTTTATAGTTTACATCTCCTCACCCTCCCTTCTTCACGTCTATCAATTTGTCTCCCCTTGCTTTCTCTCTAAATATACCATAAGCTCTCACTTCGTATTGCAATTTCTGTTTGTATTGCACTAACTTGCCTTCAATTTCTCGATAAACTGGATACATTTTTTTACTGTTAAATGGCTGTCTTCTAACTTGTATCTATTCTTGACCAACATTTTCATATTATGTCTTATTTTATATAATTGTTTGAACTCTGCATTTTTTGTATTCTTAAAGACTAACATTAGCATTCCTAAAATGTTTTGCAATACTTTGGAGCTTTTCTTCCCAGGCCTCCACTGAAAATGGGCTCCTACCCAGTCAGACTTTCCCAGTAATATAAATGTCAACAAATAAGTACCTAAAAATAGATAGTTTTCCTTATGGGAGGGAGGAATCTTACCGTCTAAGGGTGGAAAACTATTATGCCTCACTACAAGGATCTGTTCTTTTCTTTATGCACAACACGCACACCACGCACACACGGATGTGAAAAGCCCAAAATAGGTACAGATTGTTATTGTAAAAATGCACACCACGCACACACGGATGAGAAAAGCCCAAAATAGATACAGATTGTTATTGTAAAAATCTGTTTTGAGAAAATGTGGACAGTTGAGAGGTATGCTTCCCAAACTGAGCATTACACATTTTCATTAAGTCCCTGATTTTGCAAAACATCCCCGACTTTCCATCATATTTTTGCTTTGCACCCTTTTGTTAAATCAACAGGGATTACAGTCAGTCAATAATGCCAGACACTTGAGTTTCACAATTATCTTTAGGAAAATATATGTCAGCACAAAACCAGTTCTATTTCTTAAGGTCTCTGATTCTGCTTACCTTTCCCTCGTACAAATACTGATTTTCCTAGTAAATCGTGGAGGATTACACTCTATTACAACAAGCATTAGAATATAATATTTATTGTTCAGAAATGCATGTTATTGGGAGGGGGGTAAAGCTTCAGGAATGTACACTGCTGTACTGCCCTAAGCGGGAACCTACACTTCCGTCTGCAGTCTTGATGTGCGGTGGGCCATGTCCGAATTGCGGTCATTATCACCCTTGCTCTAGCCCTATATTTATGACGTTCTTCAAAAATTCAGACATATTAATAGGCAGACACTTCATTAAATATAAAAATTAACTCTGCACACGGACTCAGTACCACTGAAAAGTAAGAATATGCTTCCATTTCAAACTCTATGATTGGAGGTTGAGATGTGGGATGCCAGGATCAATATCATCCTCTGTTTACAATAAAAAAGTTTGGGAAATTCTGTTTTGAATAGTTTTGAGAAAGTCTCTTCTCCGTTAAACACTACCTATGCCTTCCTATCCATAATATCTGGCACTAAATGGTATATACTGCCTGGTTCTTGCTGAAAACAAGTACGCACCCAGTAAGACAAAACCACAGCTCTCAACCTTCCCTCTTCAAAACTGGTAACACTAAGTGTTATAAGCAAGCAATAATGCCTGAAAAGGTGTGTGTTAATGTGTAATTAATGCCTGACCAGGGTAAACACCTGGAAGGGCATTAATTACACATTATAACACACACCCTAGAGGGCATTACTGTGCTTAGAGAATGGGCCCTCGGTTATCTAACAGTGTAGTACCTCGCGGGTGGTACTGCGCAGGTTAGGGCATGTCCATATTGATTGACAGGTCAGCGCATATTTGAGTGACACCGAGTGTTCCCGTTATGCCCAAATAAGTAACCTGCTAAATGTTACACTCTGAATAACAATAACCGCTAATCATATGGTCTGGTTCTCGTATATTTGGCAGGGTTTGCTACTGCGCATCCTGCGAGGTACTACACTGTTAGATAATCATTAGCCCTAGGGCCTATATAAGCCTAGCCAAAAAGGTACCCTGGCTTTTGCCACCCAAGAAAATTATTTTCCTGTGCCCCTGTCGAGCAGAGCCACAGAAGTGCTCCCTGGGGTGAATTTCCTATTTCCCATCCAATCATCAAGATTTTTCTTGGAGTGCTAATGAGCAGCTTTGTTCGATATAGATAGGTAGTTTGTTCCAGAGTATGGGAAGTCTCTGGGAAAGGAATCTATCCCTCCAGCATGTTCCGTTTATTGTGGTGACAAGGTTTAGGTCCCTAGAGCGTGTAGCTCAGAGGGATTGGGATTTCTTTAAGTGGAGCATGTCCAACAGCTCTGGGTTTGACATAGCTTTGTATGTTAGGCAGAGATCGCCTCTGGGTAGGCGATATGCGGAGTAAAGCTGGAGTTTTTGAGACTGTCTGCGTCGGGCATCTGAGGCCAGTAATCCTCTTTGTGAGGTATTTCTGTGGCCTTTCCAGTTGTTGTAGATGTCTTGTGCGTTACATACCAAATGGGGCATTGTACTCTATAATGAGTCTAATGAGCGATGAGTAGAGGGGAACAATGACCTCTTTTTCTGGATGAGAAACCTTTTATGATGAGGTGAGCCACGTAAAAGGATTTCCTGACCACTGTGGTGATGTGATTATCAAAGGAGAGATTACTGTCCACCTGTGTCCCAAGGTCTCTTATCACACTTTCGGCGTTAAGTAGACTACCACTTATGTGGTAGTTCATAGGTAGGTACTAGGCTATCGGCCCTAGGGCCCATACAAGCCTAGCCAAAAAATGTACCCTGGCTTTTGCCACCCAAGAAAATGATTTTCCTGTGCCCCTGTCAAGCAGCGCCACATAAGTGATCCCCGGGGTGAATTTCCCATTTCCCATCCAATCATCAAGATTTTTCTTGAAGAGTGCTAATGAGGAGCTCTGTTTGACATAGGTAGTCTGTTCCAGAGTATGGAAGTCTCTGGGACAGGAATCTATCCCTCCAGCATGTTCTGTTTATTGTGGTGACAAGGTTTAGGTCCCTAGAGCGTGTAGCTCGGAGGGATTGGGAGTTCTTTAAGTGGAGCATGTCCAACAGCTCTGGGTTTGACATAGCTTTGTATGTTAGGCAGAGATCGCCCCTGAGTAGGCGATATGTGATGGAGTAAAGCTGTAGTTTTTTGAGACGGTCTGCATAGGGCATCTGTTTGAGGCCAGTAATCCTCTTTGTGAAGTATTTCTGTGGTCTTTCCAGTTGTTGTAGATGTCTTGTGAGGTACATACCAAAAGGGGCGTTGTACTCTATAATGGGTCTAATGAGTGATGAGTAGAGGGGAACAATGACCTCTCTTTTTCTGGATGAGAATCCTTTTGTGATGAGATGAGCCACGTAGAAGGATTTCCTGATCACTGTGGCGATGTGATTATCAAAGGAGAGAGTACTGTTCACCTGTGTCCCAAGGTTTCATTACATTTTCGGCATTAAGTAGACTACCAGTATGTGGTAGTTAGTCCGCGGTGGTGGTGCTGCGGTAGCATTGTCGCCTCACAGTAAGACGTCCAGTTTGACTCTCAGCTAGAGTGTCTTCTGCTTGGAGACATGCGTGAATGGGCATACCTTCGTTGAAGTTTGTGCGTTAGGGCTGGCAATTCAGCATGTAAAAATCAACTGCCAATCATTAGCGGACCGGAGTTCCGCTGTGGCGACCCCTAACCGGGAAAAGCCGAAAGACACAACAACAACCAGCTATGTGGTAGTTCATGGGTACAGAGTTTTTACCAAAGGGGATGACAATACACTTTTTGGCATTGAGTTTCAGGCCATGGCTTTGACATCAGGTATCTGTGTGTTGGCCTGCACTTCAGAGAAGTAGATACCAAACAGGAGAGGACCCAGAACTGAACCCTGTGGTACTCCCACTTGTCACTGGTCTGATGTCGGATTTGGAATCCGCTACTTTCACAGTGTGGGTTCTGTCCGTGAGCCAGTTGGCAACCCATCTTGTGACATAGGGATTTATACCTAGTTTAGTGAGCTTATCTATAATTCCAGAGTGGGGGATGGTGTCGAAAGCCTTGGCAAGATCTAGATAAGCTGTGTGAACCATTTTACCCTCATCTATGGCTTTGGTGACTGCTTCAAAGAAGTCAATCAGGTTTAGGAGACATGGGTAGGGTGCCAGTTCATTCTGTAGTTCGTGTAGAATGCAGCCTGGGATATTGTCAGGTCCCATGGAAGCTGTGTTCTTGGCTTTGGAGAGTGTTTTTTTTTACCTGTGCAGTCGTGATTATAGGAACTTTGCATTCTTCCGGTATAGAGATGGGCCCTCTAGGGGGGTGAGAGGGGGGTAAAGTTAGCACTGAACCTATCTGCTAGGATGTTGGAAATATCAGTTGGTTCTGTATATTTAGTGCCATTGTGCTGTAACTCAGAGCAGATCTGAGTGCTCCCATTTAGATTCTTGACATAGCTATAGAATGCTTTGTGGCTGTCTTTAGAGTCAGTGGCAATTTTGTTTTCGTAACTAGCTTTTGAGGATTTTATGAGGGATTTCAGTTTCTTACTGAGGTTGACCAGGGAGTTCCTCAAGTCATGGGATTTTACTCTTTTTTGCAACAGCTTCTTTCTTCTGTTGTAGAGTTTGTTTATGGCAGAGGACCACCAGATTGGCTTCCTTTTTTTGGAGGATAACATCTTGGTTCTATTAGGGATAGCATGATCCATGCACTCGTGTAAGTGCTTATAAAGTGCATTTGTGTAGGATTCAGCAGTCATACCTCTATTGTCCATCTGCACAGGTGTCATGAAGTTTGCCACTTCTGTCTTAAGTGTGAAATTAGCTTTGGAGAAGTTTTTTATGACGGTTTCCCTAATTGGGGGTGGGATGTGGATGTCTAGGCTGATTAGTTTGTGGTCGGATCTGACCAACGAGGAATTGACCTCTGGTGTGGAACACCGGTTTCCCATGTTGGTAATGACCAGGTCTAGGATACTGCTGCCCCTGATGGGGATGTGAATAAGTTGATCCAAAGTGTTGGAATTTATGAATTCTAGAAAACATTGTGCAAGAGAGTTGGTACAGGAGTAGTTTTCCCAGTTAATGGTGAGGTAGTTGAAATCGCCCATTATTAGGGTGCTGGGTTGTACCTTAATACTTTCCAGTGTATCAAGAAATGAGGAGTGTGAATCCTGGGGCATGGTGGGGGGTCTGTAGCAAGCTACAATTTGGATTGCGGTCTTGCCCAGAGTTAGCTGCACTTGGATAATCTCGGATGCATTATGCTGTGCAGCTAGCCTGGAGGTGTGGATATCCTTAATGAATATGGACACGCCTCCGACTTTAGTGCTTTGTTCTGGGTTAGGTGGCCGAAAGGTGTGGTATGATTTGTAGCCTGGTAATGCAGGGGTGCTCTCTGGAGCTTTGAACCAGGTCTCTGTCACTGCACAGATGTCGAATGTTCTCCATTTTAAGAGTGCCTCGAGTGAGTGCATTTTGAGGTTTAGACTTCTAGCATTGAGTAGCATTACCCTCAGATTTTGCTTGCTTGTACCGGTTACGGTGGTGAATTTGTCATTTTGAACGTTGCCTAAAAAAAGCACTATAGGGGTGGCAAGAGCCTTAGCCAGTATCCGGAATCCTAAGGGCAACAGGTGCAGGCCATCTCTGGCAAAGCATCATGGTCTGTCGATCATGTCGTCCCAGGCAGACAAATACTGGATCCCCTTAGAATGACACCAGAAGCTTAGCCAATTGTTGAAGTCAATCATTTTGTCCTTGTACTGTGGTATCATTGTGGGTGATGGCAGGATGTTACTCAGGGTTAGGGTCATACCTGCCTGGGCTACAAGATCGGAGAGCTCCTCCAGGTCTCTTCATGTAGTCCAGGGAGGTACGTCTCAGGTCATTCACACATGGGTTCAGAGTTTTTACCAAAGGGGATGACAATACACTTTTTGGCACTGAGCTTCAGGCCATGGCTTTGACACCAGACATCTGTCTCAGTGAGGCCCTTTTGTAGTATGTCCACATCGTTAGGAGTTTTGATTATGACTCCTAGTTTGCAGTCATCTGAACATCTGTGTAGCACTTCTATCTTTATGATAGGTTCATTACTTATATTAAAACACGCTTAAGGATGACTTTCAGTGGTCCACAGACAAAGTTCACAGCTGAAGCATGTAGGCATTACAAAAAACTTAGGGTAAAATATCCGATTTCTGAAACTGTTCACAACGTTGTGTGAACTGAATGGCTTTTTCTTGCTATGGAAAGGCCTTCGTGTTATAGTTAAAACTGTGTGCCCCCCTTGCAGCTATAATATGAAGCTTGCGTATAATGCTAGTAGGTTTGCACCCAAACTGTGTGCCCCCCTTGCAGCTATAATATGAAGCTTGCGTATAATGCTAGGAGGCTTGCACCCCAATTTCAAAAAGTTTATAGAAACAGGTAAACATTGATCATCCGTAACCTCCTTTCCCACACTTATGTACATGATGTAGCTGCTGTCTTGTTAACACCAGTTCTTCTATCCACATCACACCCACTGATTTTGAAAATTGTACTGTGCAGTAAACCTGCTTAGTTGTGGGCGTTCTGTGTTTAGCTCGAAAAGGTGCAGTCAAACCTTTCAAGACTGTCCCTGTTTTTCGCATTGCCCCTCATTATACAGATTCTATGATAGCTCAATGAGGTTACAGCGAGGCTCGTACTTCTCAATTGTACAGATTTTCACAGAATGTCCAAATTTTTGCCTCCGTATTTTTGTTCCATTTTTTATAAGCATGGTTTTCTGGCAAATTAGTGGCACTTTAATGAGTGAAGTTAGGAAATGAGATTTGAGTTTCAGAGTTCATACCTTTCAGAAAAGTAACAGTAATGCAAAACCTGTGCTAGCAACTATGTAAGAGCAATATTAGAAAGTTCTCACTTTTGGTCTTTTGTCCCACTTTTATAGCTTTGTCAAGACTTCTTGCTCTAAGGTCGAGTGGTACGCAGCGAGTCAATGCCAGACATTAACTTTACACTTTAAAACCTTGATAATGCAAGACCTATTAGTGACTGCAGTATTGGAGAGACTGTGCGTTGGACACCATTGAAGCAAATGAGCGATAATTGTTTGTGTGGAGATACGTCAACAGTGCAGGGAGGTGAACATGGATGCACCCCCTTAAAATGATGTATATGGGTATCCCCTTGCTCCGAATGCTGTAGGGGGCACCATGGGTGAAAATGACATCCTTATTTTCCCCTCAATCAATCAAATCAGTTATGTTTCCCATTAATGTGAGGAACCAACTTCAAACGTTGGTTCTGCAAAGAGAAAAATATTGGTCACAAGGGTGAAATGTAGGGCGTTGTTTTACTACTTCTCACTGCTGAAGGGGGCTGCCCCCCCCTGCACCATCCCCCCACCCCCCACCTAAATATACCAACTCCAAGATCGCACAACTTTAACGCATATGGTAAACTGCGATTACACAATGAATATTCACAATGACACTGGCAAATCTGCATGGCTTGTCAGTCGTGCATGATTAAAATGCCACGTCACATGCGCTTGCCATGTCAGTCACTTTCGCCATGCCCATTTTTGCACAGAAATGCAGGTGGGGGTAGTGTAATACAAAGCCACTATCTGATCTAGTTTCCTCCCACATTCCAATCACATGCAGCAGACGCATTGGACATTCTAAACTGCCCGCAGGTGTGCATGTGTGGTGTGGAAGCACTACTATGGTAGGGCCAGCACCCTTGGTGGTGTAAACCTTGGATCTGCGATTGTCACTGTAGAAGTAACACCCTGACCCCATGTGCAAAAATGGGAAAGGGGTTGTGGGTTAGGGGTGTAGACAGAAAAATCCATTTTGTGCTAACAGACACTTTTTACTGCCCCCCCCAACCCACCTAGGATTTCAAACAAATGGGCAGATCTTTCAAAATGTTGTCCCCTTGTAGTTAATGTGCACATCGTTTTCAGAGGTTCCCACAAAAACATTAATTTAGACAGTCTTAAAATAATAAGGCCTGAAAAAAACCTACAATGTTTCTGAGCGATGCAAAAAAAAATTGTATTCTGTAGAGTACAAAGTGTATACCTGGCTACACCCTTGTTGTGGCTGAATGGATCCTTGGTAAATACTGCTGAGTAATATTAATTCATGAAAGTAAAATGTAGCACATGTTAGCCGTGCTGTGAGATTCATAGATGAAGCTGTTAGTAAATGTTCTGTATTTTGCCCATTTCCTCCACATTAGAGAATGAGAGACCTGTACATCAGCACCCTGATTGGAGAATGATCCTTCTCCAGCAGGGTGTTAATGTACAAGTAATACCCGCTGAAAAACAAATCTGCTGCTTCATGGCAGCATATCAAGCCACCATAGAGTTCAGACAGAAAAAAACGGCTGCCTTTGTTTTACCCTCGCTAAGCAGCACGTCTGATGTTTAGCGAGTGTAAATTGTTAAAAAAATACATAAATAATACCCGCTGAAAAACAAATCTGCTGCTTCATGGCAGCATATCAAGCCACCATAGAGTTCAGACAGAAAAAAATGGCTGCCTTTGTTTTACCCTCGCTAAGCAGCACGTCTGATGTTTAGCAAGTGTAAATTGTTAAAAAAAAAAAAAAAAAAATTACAAGAAGAGGTGGGTGGTTTTGTGAGTATATATACACACGCATATGAGTGAAAGAGATATTGATTGAGCCATTATTTTACACTCGCTAAGCAGTGCTTTTGCCGTTTAGTGAGTGTAAAACTAAATAGAACAGGAAGAACTGTGTGTGTTTATATTTCGGTTTCCATGTGTGTGGTTTTCTGTTTCTGTGTGTGAATGCTTGTAAAAAAGGGAGGTGTGCGTGACTGAGAGCAAGTGAAGAGTGAGTGGATCCAACACTGGCAGCAACATTCAGGAGGTTTACGTACCCCTCGCCTCTTGGATCCAGTTAACTGAATGAAACCTAAAATAAAGGCTCAAAATACGAACATATTCCTGTTTACAAAAAAAGTCACAAAGTTGCTTCAATAATAGAACTTGTGTTAGCATGCATTTTCCGAAGTGCAAATATGGGGGTGGTGGGGTGTATGTCTGTGTGACACAGGGAGAGACAGTGAGATCGGTGCAGCTAACACTGGCAGCAGCAGGTAAGAGGTTTGCATACCTCTTGACCTTTTAGCTCAAGAAATCTGGATAAAGCCTGAAATAAAGGGGGAACAAAGGATCAACAGTAGGAAAAGATTTTAAATGTTGTGGGATACAGACAAAATAGGCAAGAGGGGGGTGGAATTTATTGGGGAAAACTGGCAAAGGAACCAAGGTATTAGGAGCAAATAACTAGAGAGGGAAAGGTAATAGAATGGGAAGATGCCAAAAATGTTATTTGGACTGGATTACCTTCCCTATCAATGACTGAGTATAGGCAAAGTGAAAGAAATAGTGGGTCCTAAATGAAAGACTAGCATTCATAGAGTTTTTAAAAGAATCTAGAGCAGAAACTGCTGCTAAAAAAAGAATAATTAGTAGAGCATATAAAATATTGCATGATGATTGTAAGAATCAGAGGAACTTAGAAAGCATTGGGAAGAGAGACTGGATAAGCAATTCACAGAGACAATGGGGGGGGGGTTTAGGTTTATGTTTATCTCCCAAATATGCAACAAAAGCTAGAATATTTAGGATCTTTGCCTGGAAGTGTTTACATAGGTATTTTTCTACCCCAAGTAGACTCCATTACATACCTCTCAAGTGTACCTCATTACGAGGAACGTACCTCATTTGGTGTCTTAAAAAGTTCATGTTCCTCGAAGTTCCTCAAAGTTCCACATTGAAAGAGTCTGCCACACATTCAGTGTTAGGAATTTTTTTTAAGTGAAATTCATGGTAAACAGAAATTAATCATATTAATTCATTAAAGGATCTTCTTTATAAGTAAAACCAGCATATTTTAACTATCCTATGACCTTCCTAGTTGAAGTTGTTAGTAAGCCATTAGTATGTGTTCCACATTTTGGCCATTTGTTCCACATTATGAAAGTGAGTGTTCCTCATTTTGGAGTTGGAAGGTTGAGAGCTAAAGTATTTTTCCTCAGGTGAATAACAAATGTTGGCGGTGCAACAGGCAAAAAGAGATACCGGAGAACATTATTTTTTGGGAGTGTAATGAGCTGGCTGACACTAGCGATTCCCTGCGAGCTGCTCTCTCAGAGATGCTGGGTGAGCGAATTGGATTAAGTGGGGAGATAATTTTTTTTGTTATGCTATAGAACTGGAATTGCCTAGACATAGTAAAGCCTTTGCTGAGTCTAATTATTGTGGCTGCTGTTAAGAGAAAATGTTTTAAAACATACTGTTATTTGTCTTTCTCCTCTTCTTGCAAAGTGAACATGTTATTTGTTGGGATATACCTATCAAAGATGGGCCTTATTTGTGAACAAAATGCTGCATTGCTTATGAACCTGAATAATATCTGTTTTCTGTATTTCAGAATAAAGAGATTTGGGTATGGCTTAGTGAAACCTGGGATAAGGACACATGGCCAAGTAAGAGTTAATATACTGGGACATGCTGTGTCTCCTGGAAAATTTGAGCTACTGCTGTTGAACTGAGCATTCTGCACTTCTTGAACATTCTGTACTAACTGTTGTTTTGAGGTAATTTGTGATAAACATGTTTATCCTAGATGTTTTTCATAGCCAACTGTCAACGGTCAGAAATGTAACAAAAAGTTGTTTTGCTTGCAGTATAAAAGTTGATGTCAGTAAACAAGTTTGTCAGAGAAGAGGAGATCATCTTGGCCAACATGCTGTGTAATCTGGTTAGCTGCTAATAAAGGAAAATTCATCACCTGAGGCAGATGCGACTCGTTTGAATTTTTTTCTTCTGACAGCTGCCAAAAAGCAATTACTAGAAAATGGAAATCAAAGTCTAAACCAGCTTTACTAGAAGTAATGAAGATAGTAAAATAGATAAAACAACTGGAATTGGGATCTTTAGAAAAGCGAAGGAGCAAACCACATAGAAAAAAATGGGAACTGTGGGAACAATATATGTAGAGAAGGAACAAGGTTTAAGAGGCAGGATTTGAATGAGCCATATAATGCTTAACTGATAATGACTGATAGATTAAAAGTGATGTATAACGTTTGCAATTAAGTTGTTTCAATGCTTGTTTTTCACTTCTATAAAAGATTGCCTATGCCATACATAATTTATTAGATGTTTATTGAAAAAAAAACATTTTAAATGTATTAAAAAAATTCGTCTTAACATGAATTTTCTGAAGGAAATAGTCAAAGTCAAATATATGACATCATTTAGTGGCTTTAATCCCCAGTGACTGGCACAAAAACGTTTTAGCAGTAAGGGAACAAAAATAAAGCAAATATCTAAATATTTTTGAATGATGTATTTTGGATGTAAAATGTTTCCTCTAACACCATTTACATATACTATAGCAACTTTGAAACATTAGGCGGAGGAACTATTTTACATCAAAAATGTGTAAAAAAAAAATGCAATAAAAATATAAGTAAAGCACAAAGGTTTTACAGAGAGCCTGGTTATCTAACAGTGTAGTTACTCGCAGGATGCACAGTAGCAAACCCTGCCCCTAAACTCCCACAACTTACCAAGCTACGTTAATAGTAATTAGCTGTCATGTAGCTTACACCGGATTAATAAAACAAAGCAGTTTGCATTGACTGTGATCGGTTATTCAGGTTTTACATGGTTATTCAACCGATCGTAATCAAAGGCTTTTACTACTTTCTTTTTGTGTTTTATACATTCCGATGCAATAAAAAGCATTCTCAGTGCTACAGTAATGCCATGGCATCGGAATGTATAAAACCCTTTGATTGCGATCGATTATCGGTTATTCAGGTTTTACATGGTTATTCAACCGATCGTAATCCAAGGCTTTTTACTACTTTCTTTTTGTGTTTTATACATTCCGATGCAATAAAAAGCAGTCTCAGTGCTACCGTAATGCCACAGTAAGTTACTTTAACATTGGGAAGACCGAAAAGCATTAATGTAGAGTATTTGCACTTTTAAATATTTTCTCGGACTGCAGACGTCCATATAAGGACTGTACTATAAGAGTAGCAAATAAATAAAGCTAAAATGAATATAGTTTTACAGCACAATAAAGAAAACATATTGATTAATGCAGATGTTTAAAAAAACTTGAAAATATATTTGTGATGGCATGAAAAAGTGAAGTTTTATCTGTAAGTGGAATCAAAAGAGATACCGTGTAGTAACTCGTGTATTTCAAGGTAATAAAGTGCAATATGGTGTGCGTGGCTTTCTCTCGTTTGTCGCCGCGATGAAGGATGCAAAGCATGGCGTAATTTAAGTGTATTAACCCACCAGATGCGCAGTAGCAAGCCCCTCCCAAACCCCGCCTGCGAGCATTTTGACCGCACCGCCCACCGTTTGATTGAAAGATGCCACCATAACACAAGGTAATGTAGATCTATAAACAGAAATCATTATACGCGTATTCAAATCCACCAAAACAAAAGGTAATTGCACAAAAAAAAATATTTTACTAAAGAAGATGATATTTATAAATTTTAAACACACCCGGTTAAAAGACATGATAAAGCATATAAAGTGTTTTCCGTCCTGCGTGCCGCATATAGTAACACTTGTAATTTACATCAGACTGTGTTTTAAGTAAATGACGCTGAATCATTTGTGTCTTTTTTATAGATGTCAGCTAAAGATGTAATTTCTACCGAAAGAAACACATATAATGTAGAAAAATGGACATTTAAAGAAGTTCCCTTTTAGTTTGATTTTGAATGAGTGGTACAAATTAGCTAAAGATGTCATTTCTATCAAAAGAAACACAATGTAGAAAAAAGGACATTTAAAGAAGTTCCCTTTTAGTTTGATTTTGAATGAGTGGTACAAAGTGATAGACAATTTCTGACAAAGACGTGCTTGATAACCTGCTGTTAACGTTTTCCGGTATATCTAACCAGGTGTGTATACAATATTTTACTGGATAATACTTAAAAAATGACATTTTACACAACATCGAAAAGACATAACAAGACACTAGATCCAGAGCTCAGCAACCGCGTAGTACTGCCCATTTTTTTTAATTCGCAAATCGGTGCAAAAGTAGTTTGTACAGTTACATTTACAAACAGAAAACACGGTACACTTCTCATTTTTCAATTGCAAATCACTGATGATTGCACTTACAGAAGAATACCACACATTCGACGTTGCTAAGATAGACAGCCCAGTAATGGCTTTTAGGTTTACGACACCAAGATTAAAAACCTTTCCCTATTTCTTTGGTCCCCTGCACATAAGCATGTCATTGCCGTTGTTAATCCCCGCCCTCCCGCATGTCAATCACAGCGGATATGCCCATTCCTGCGCGAACTCAACGGTGGGTTAATACACTTCAATTACGCCCAAAGCATACCTCTCGAGCTCTTAGTACAAGAAATCTGGAGTCTGGGCAAAACCTAAAATAATGGCGACAAAATCTTACTCATAAAAATTTAGAAAGTTGCTAGAACAACAGGATTTCTGTTAACATACTTTTTCTGAAGGAAATGCCATCTGAAACTCAAATATATGTCATTATTTAATGACGTTAATCTTCAGTGCTTTACCAGGAAATCACAAAATATACGAGAACCAGACCATATGATTAGTGGTTATTGTTATTCATAGGTTCATACTAGGCTATCTGCCCTAGGGCATTTATAAGCCTAGCCAGAGTGTGTTTGGCTTTCGCCACCCATTTTAAATGAATTTTGCTGTGCCCTTTTTCGAGGTTAGTATACTGTGCCTCTGTCTAACAGTGACACAGAAGTGATACCTGGGGTAAACCTATGATCCCCCATCCACTCATCAAGATTCCTCTTGAAGAGAGTCAATGAGGGACTCTGCCTAACCTGGACAGGGATTTTGTTCCAGAGTGAAGGGAGCCTCTGGGTTATGAATCTGTCACTCCAGCATGTCCTATTTATTTCAGTGCTGAGGTTCAAGTCTCTCGAGCGTGTAGCTCGATGGGATTTGGATTTTCTGAGGTGCAGCATGTCCATTAATTCCGGGTTGGACATGGCTTTATACATCAGGCACAGATCGCCTCTGAGCAGGCGGTATGCCACTGAGTAGAGCTGGCGTTTCTTTAACCGGCAGCATATGGCATCTGTTTGAGCCCTTTGATCTTCTTGGTGAGGTACTCTTGGGGTCTTTCCAGTTGCTGCAGGTGTCTGGTAAGGTACATCCCAAAAGGGGCACTGTACTCAATTATGGGCCTGATGAGGGATGAGTAGAGGCACGATGACCTCCCCTGATCTAGATGTGAATCCCTTCATGATTAGGTGGGCTACATAAAATGTTTTTCTAACCACTTTGGCCACGTGGTTGGCAAATGAGAGATTGCTATCAACTTGGGTCCCCAGCTCCCTAATTACTTCTTCCGTACTTAATGGATTACCACCTATGTGGTAATTTGTGGGCACTTTGTTTTTGCCAAAGGGGATGACTATACACTTTTTGGCATTTAGCTTGAGGCCATGGCTCTGGCACCAGTTGTCTGTTTCTATGAGACCCTTTTGGAGGATGCTTGTGTTGGCTAGAGAGTCGATTATAGTGCCCAGTTTGCAGTCATCTGCAAACTTGGTCAGCCACAGTCCTTCCGTGTTGGCCTGTACCTCCGAGAAATATATACCGAACAGGAGAGGTCCCAGGACTGAGCCTTGTGGGATGCCACTTGTAACTGGTTTGGAGTCTGACATGGCTCCAGCAATTCTAACCATGTGGGTTCTGTCCTTGAGCCAGTTTGCAATCCATCTAGTGACATAGGGGTTTATATTTAAGCTGGTGAGCTTATCTATAATGCCCGAGTGGGGTATTGTATCGAAGGCTTTTGCGAGGTCCAGGTAGGCTGTGTGGACCACCTTCCCCTCGTCAATGGCCTTGGTGACTGTTTCAAAGAAATCAACCAGGTTTAAGAGGCAGGATCTGCCCTTAAAGCCGAACTGGGTAGGATCCAGTGTCTGTAGGTCCCCAATATCTTTTTTTATGAGGTCCATGATGATCCTTTCCACAGCTTTGCAGACCAAGCTAGTCAGGCTTATGGGGCGATGTTTCCAGGATCCGTTGAGGCACCACCTTTGAAGAGAGGGACCACTGTTGCTGTACGCCACTCTTTGGGTACATATCCTGTGGTAAGGCCGAGATTGAACAGTAGTTTTATGTTTGGGTTTAGCTCTTCTTGGAGTTCATGTAGGACGCAGCCCGGGACACCGTCTGGTCTCATTGATGCTGTGTTTTTTGCTTTGGAGAGGGCGGCTCTTACCTGAACATCTGAGATGTCATGGGGGGCAGCACTCTGCTGGGATAGATATTTGCCCTTTTGGTAGGGGGGGGGAGTTTGCGCTGAACCTGTCAGCTAGGATGTTGGCAATGTCTGTGGGCTCGGTGTATTTTTTGACATTTTGGACTAATTCTGAGCATATCTGGGAATTCCCACCCAGGTTCCTAACATAACTAAAGAAAGCCTTGTGATTATCCTTAGTTTCCTGTGCAATTTTTCTCTCGACGCTGGCCTTAAGGACGATTTTATGAGTGCCCGTAGTTTTTTGCTAACACTGATCAGAGATGCCTTCCCTTTTTGGGATTTTGTTCTATCATGTAGTAGCTTCCTCCTACTATTGTATAGTGTTTATGGCTGGGGTCCACCAGACAGGACGTCTGCCTTTGGTGGATTGGGTCTTGGTTTTATTTGGGATTGTATGATCCATGCATTCCTGTAGGTGTTCATAGAATGCATTTATAAAGGATTCTGCGGTCTGGGACGTATTTTCCAAAGGCCCGGGGGCTTTGAAGGATTCCACCTCGGTTTTGAGGAGTGTGAAATTTGCTTTAGAAAAGTTTTTCACTGTGGTTTTCTGGGCAGGGGGTGGGGTCGGGATATGAATATCCAGTGAGATTAGTTTATGGTCTGATTTTACCAGATTCACAAAGTGTAACATTTAGCAGGTTACTTATTCAGGCATAACGGGAACACTCAGTGTCACTCAAATATGCTCTGACCTGCCAATCAATATGGACACGCCCTAACCTGCGCGGTACCGCCGGCGAGGTACTACACTGTTATTCATGTGGATGAAACACATAAGCATGTTTATTATACAATGCCTCCCCTAAAACGTGCAGGCTGACTGGCCAGCCCAACCAGCGTGCCCGTTGTAAATCCCTCAATATACTAACGGAAAAAGGTCCGGTCGCCCGGACTTTTTCCATTAGTATAAAACACTGTCTCGCTATGTTAAAAGAGTTTAACATAGCGACACAGGTTTAAAAAAGCAACGGAGATCTCCGTTGCTTTTTTTAAAGCTGTCTCGCTATGTTAAACTCCTTTAACATAGCGACACAGTGTGTAAAAAGCAACGGAGATCTTGCGATCTCCGTTGCTTTTAAAGCTGTCTCGCTATATTAAATGGGTTTAACATAGCGAGACAGCTTTAAAATAAGCAACGGAGATATCCGCTGCTTATTTTAAAGCTGTCTCGCTATGTTAAACCCATTTAACATAGCGAGACAGTAAAAGCAACGGAGATCTTGCGCTCTCCGTTGCTTTTCCACAGTTCTGATGTACTGCGCGAGCGCCAAAGTACATCAGAACTGCCACAGAATACCAGACAGCTGCGGAAGGGCAGTAAGAGGCATTATAATGCCATTATTTAAGAAAAGTAATTATTTCTTTTCTTAAATAATGTCATTATAATAGCAATAACTCATTTCTGGGTGTGGGTAATGCTGGATTTACCCACGGTTGGCTTTGTTTGGTCCCGAGGGCGAAACCACGCCAACCGTGGGTAAATCCAGCATTACCCACACCCAGGCGTGGGTTATTGCTATATTCTACCATTCAAGGGAAAATAAAACATGTGGCGGGTATGGGCGGTCTTTGCTACTGCGCATCTAAAATCTCAGGACATTTGACATTTTTACAATTGTCAGGACACAACTGCCCAAAGAGGGACTGTCCTTCGCAAAGTAGGGCAGGTGGTAACCCTAATCAATACAAAACCCAGAGAGCCCACGGGGGGACCACACAAACGCATGGAGAACATTTTTAATGCGAACAATGAGGAGCGCAAAAATCGTGGACGTTCTTCGTAACGCAGTAATATGGAAAAGGTCCATCCATCCTCAACCCCTTTCCCATTTTGCACGTGGGGTCGGGATGCCACTTCATCAGTGACAGTCCTCGCGACCAAGGTTTACACCGCTAGCCCTGGCGCGGTAGTTCAGTCATACATACTGCCAGTTTAGAGTGTTCAGTCCACCTACTACGTGTCTTTGGAGTGTGGGAAGAAACCGGATAACTGTGAACAGTTATCCTAACATCTTCAACTTTGCTGCTGCATTTACAACACGTTTCAATAAAACATCCTTAAAATACTGACATTATACTCGGGAAATACCGACTTCTTGTTTGTTTCAAACAGGAATTAACATAAACCATAGTGTCTGCTCTTTTACGAGAAAGCAACCATCAAAAATTACCAAACAGCTAAACTGTTTATCTTTAAATTACGTCTACAACATTCCACTGATCTTTGTAACTTACGTATGCTCTTGCAGAAACGCTAATGTAGTCTTTCAGATGACTTTACAATTGAAAAGAAAAATAATATATAACGGTTTTTTTCTCCACAAAACTTTCTGTAACAAAATGAAAGCAAACCGCCCTTTCCTTTTCCGGTATGTTATCTATCCCCTTTGCTCCGTTACGTCCCTGAAGCTAAAACGTAGGCAAAAAGTATTTTTTTTTTCACAACAAACAGTTCTAATAATCTGCAGGGTGAGTCACACAGTTTAACAAAGCAAAACGTCGCATCACTGTATAAATGCTAGTCATTACTCTGTCTTAAAGCTGCTAGTTTTGTCACCACCTAACACCTCAGGATAGCAGCATAGCTCTGGGGGACAAAGCCCCAAAAATGAGGACAATTTTTAAATATTGCTCTTAAAAAGTTGCTAGAATAAAATAACTTGTCTTACCGTGAATTTTTCTGAGAGATATCAAGTCGGAAACTCAACTTTAGTGAATGCGGTCCTTCCTGATTTGCCACCGGAAAAAAAAACAGTTTTATGAAGAACAAACCAATAAATATATGGCAAAAAAACTGACAGTCTGCTAAAAGCTGAACAGTTGAGAGGTATGAGTAGAGTTGTCACCTTACCAACCGGCAAAAAAAAAAAAAAGACAACGCCCCATCACTGGTGACCCTTCTCGCCTTCCCCATTTTGATAACTAAACTGCACGTTTGCTATTTCTCTTTTAAATTTACATATGATTTTGAAGAAACAGTAAATTATATACTTAATGCATCAGGTAAGCAAATACATAAACATGCAAAAAGCTATTTTATGGGGATTGATGTTTTAGCAGTTGCTGATTTAATAAAGCAGTTACACTAGGCCATGGTTGGAATCTAATAAAATTATACTAAAGAGATTATAGAAAAAAGAAGAGGATATACAAATTGTATTTATATGTTGTTTCCTGTAAGTGGTACCTTATATTTGCCTTGAATCCAGTTCTGTGTTCAAAGGTTGGTACTAGGCTATCGGCCCTAGGGCCTATGCAAACCTAGCCATAACAATTCCCTGGATATTTCTTCCCACAATGTTTACTTCTCTGGACCCCTATCTAGCAGGGTGACTGACATGATCCCCAGGGTGAATTTCCTGTCTCCCATCCAATCATCAAGGTTTCTTTTGAAGAGGGCCAATGAGGCGCTCTGCTTGACATGTATGGGCAATCTATTCCAGAGTATGGGGAGTCTCTGGGTCAGGAAGCTATCCCTCCAGCATGTTTTGTTCATTGTGATGACAAGGTTTAGATCCCTGGAGTGTGTGGCTCTGATGGATTGGGATTTCTTTAAGTGGAGCATGTCCAACAACTCAGGGTTTGACATGGCTTTGTATGTTAAGCAGAGATTGCCTCTGAGTAGACGATATGCCACAGAGTATAGCTGGAGTTTTTTTAGTCGGTCAGCATATGGCATCTGCTTTAGGCCTGTGACTCTTTTAGTGAGGTATTTCTGTGGCCTTTCCAGCTGTTGCAGATGTCTTGTGAGGTAAATGCCAAATGGGGCATTATACTCTATAATGGGTCTAATGAGGGATGAGTACAGTGGGACAATGACCTCTTTTTTTCTGGATGAAAAGCCCTTAGTGATGAGGTGTGCCACATAGAAGGATTTCCTGACTGTTGTGGCGATGTGGTTATCGAAAGTGAGACCACTGTCTACCTGTGTCTCTAAGTCTCTCATCACACTTTCAATGTTTAATGTCCTGCCACCTATGTGGTAATTCATGGGTACATGTTTTTTTTCCAAAGGGGATAACTATATATTTCTTGGCATTAAGCTTGAACCCATGGCTCTGGCACCAGGCATCTGTTTCTGTAAGGCCCTTTTGTAGAATATCCACATCATTTGGGGATTCAAGTGATGGCTCCCAGTTTGCAGTCATCTGCGAACTTTGCCAGCCAGAGTCCCTTAGTGTTGGCCTGTACTTCAAAGAAGTAGATGCCAAACAAGAGTGGTCCCAGGACTGAACCCTGGGGTACTCCACTTGTCACTTGTGTGGAGCTGGATTTGGAGTCGGCTACTTTTACAGTCTGGGTTCTGTCAGTAAGCCAGTTGGCAACCCATCGAGTGACGTAGGGATTTATGCCCAGCTTAGTAAGTTTATCTATGATTCCAGAGTGGGGGATGGTGTTGAAGGCCTTGGCGAGGTCCAGATAGGCTGTGTGGACCGCCTTACCCTCGTCCACAGCTCTGGAGACTGATTTGAAGAAGTCAATCAGATTCAGTAGACAAGATCGGCCCTTCACAAACCCAAACTGGGTGGGGTCCAGTGTTTGAAGGTTACCAATGTCTTTGTTTATAAGTTCCATGATAATGCGTTCCATGCCCTTGCAGATCAGGCTTGTCAGACTGATGGGACGGTAGTTCCCGGGATCCAAGGCGGATCCTCCCTTGTGGAGCAGGATAACTGTAGCTGTGCGCCACTCAGTGGGCACGAAGCCTGAGGTGAGGCTATGACTAAACATGACACTTAGGTGAGGTGCCAGTTCATTTTGTAGTTCATGTAGTACACAGCCTCAGATGTCATCTGGTCCCATGGATGCTGTATTCTTAGCTTTTGAGAGTGCAGTTTCTACCTGTGTGTCTGTGATTACCGGAATTTGGCAATCTTTTGGTATTGAGATGGGCCCTTTAGGGGGTGAGAGGGGGGTGAAGTTGGCACTAAATCAGTCTGCCAGGATATTGGCAATATCTTTGGGATCAGTATATTTAATGCCATTCTGTTGTAGCTCAGAGCAGATCTGAGCATTGCCATTTAGATTCTTTTTTTTTTTTTCAAAACAGGTTTATTGTTTTAACATATAAGAGAAATATCATAACAATTTTATACAAGTAATTAAAAATAGGTATTATTATAATATTCAACAAAACAACTAAAGTATTTACAAAGACATCCACTACAATCAGATCAATTAATTAAACTAAAATACCATGCTATTGAAATTAAAATTTTTTAAACAAATTTTGTAAATTATCCCATACAATAAAATAAGATGTTTTTCTGTTTGTTCTAGTCCTAATTGTGTTTATTTCCATATGGCACACTATATTCATAACATTTTTAAATTCATTGAACGAAGGAGGTGTATCTGAAATCCAATTTCTAGTTATTATTTTCCTAGCCACTGCTAGAATAGACCATAACAAGGGAAGCTTAACCTTTTTAACACTTTGAGGTACAGGTGTGTTGAACAATATAAGAGATTTAGAAATAATGAAATTATCTGTAAAAAGAGCCTGCAAAAATTCATTAATTGACTTCCAGTATTCTTTCAATTTTATACAGTCATAAAACATATGAGCCCAGTCAGCATTAATTTCTACATTACATCTCTTACATAGATTATCTTTATTATTTATTTTATTCATCATCAAAGGTGTATAAAAAGATCTATGTAAAAATTTCCATGTATAAAGTCTCCAGACAATGGAAGACGTAGTTCTGTAAGCAGATTCCAATATATATTGTTTATCTTGTTGATTTGGTGGGTCCCCATTAATAGAAGTGAAATAATTCCAGTATGAATCTACACTGTAAAAAGTTTCTTGTCTGATAACTTTATGTATGTATGAAAGTTTACCTTTATCAGAAACTTTATGTTGTAAATTTAATATCAAGTAATCAATCAGTGTTGGAATAGATTCTTTAACAGTTATAGACATTAAATCTATTTTATTAATGAGATGTTGTCTAAAGGTCTGAACCTCTAACCAGCAAGTTTCTCTTAGATTAAATTCTTGTTTTAAGAAATCTAGATTTTTAACTTTATTATCAGATATCAACTGATACCAGTACTTTAGATCATTATCTATAGCTAAATGAGTTCCTTCAGAAGTAGATGACAAAAGCATACCCTGAGTATACATTATAGGAAATACAATAAAATTCCATTCCCTATACTTAGGGTGCAATTATATAAAGTTACGATAACTAATAATAATATTTAATGGGTAACAAACCATATGTTTAGGTGTAATAGGTGAAGTACAAAATTCCTTTAGTAACCATAACATGGAGATGTTATGTGATCCTATCTCGCCTACATTCTGACTGATGGGTTCGGAGCCGATCCCTCGGCTCCGACTCGGCACGCTTATGCCAAAGAGCGAAGTCTCTTATTGGCTGAGCTTACTATATCCCAGGATGCACCACTACCAGTCCCCCAGATCTCGTTTGCCGCTTCCCTGCGAAGACGTGGTCTCGAGCTGGCTGGGCTGAGTAGTTTTTATTAACTAACTTTCTGTCAGTTTTTTGCTGTTTTTTGCTCACAAAAGCTGTTTTAACGGCTATCGCTCATTTGTGTACGATTTGGATTGTAAAATTGTTGTGTGTGATTGGGTTGAGTTTGTTTTCGGCCCCCCTCCATCCAGGGCCTTCCCGGACTGTCAACCTTTAATACTTTACAGGGTCTCTAGTAATTCTATAGTTGGTTTAGAGTTCCCTGTCCTTTTTTACAGGAAGTGTTTGCATTAAGCTATAACTGTAAGCTTAGCTTTATCATTAGTAAGAATTTAGTTGTTTACTTTCCTGTCAAAGTGACTAGAATTGTGTAACATCATGTCTCAAACCCCTAGGCCTTCGGGCTTTAAAAAATGTTCGAAATGCGGGTTTAAAATGTCTATCACAGACGATCATTCGCTCTGTGTATATTGTCTCGGGGCAAAGCACTTGCAGGAGTCATGCAGCGTATGTCACGCTTTTTCCTCAAGGGTCCTCCAGGAGAGGAAAAATAAATTGATTCTTAAGGGTTAGTTAAACCTTCCTTTGAAGAAGCCTTGGCATCCTCTCCTGCTCCGCCAAAAGAAAAGGGCTTGGTTCCGACCAGTCCGTCGGATCCGACTGCCAAGAAACTTAGGCAGGCCTCTCCGGCTCCAAAGACTTCGGAGCCGAGGTTGAACGGTCTGCCTCGATGCCACCAGTATCGACTCCTCTGGCTTCGAGCCGATGGCTGGGGCATCGAGGCGGGTCACCTTCGGCTCCGCTGCTCTCGGAGCCGACAAGGGTCGCCCGCTCAGACACTTCCTCCTCGGCGCCAAGTCTACCGGCACCGATGGAATCTGCTGTGAGTATTCCTCGGCGCCGATACTCATCGAGTCGCCTCGAGCCGGTCCCCTAGCCCTTTGGGGCCAATGGAGAGGCCTTCGAACCCGCTCTGTTTCCTCTCGGTCTTCGAGAATGTCGGATTCTGATATAGACAGGGTGCTCCAAAGACTGTTCCAGTCCCCAGTCTTCCAAAAATTTGTTTCGGTTCCGACCCAGTTGGTTTCGGAGCCGATGACCTTGGCCCACCCCATTGCCATTCCTCCTCCGACTGCTACGACTCCGGAGCAGGTGCTGTTGGAGCCGGTGGAGATCTCAGGGTCGGCTCCGACCCTTACTCCAACCCGGCCTCGGGTCCGAGTTTAGTACGCTGGACTTCTTCGGCTGGACCCGGGGTGATGTTTCGGGACCTATGCTTTCGGTTCCGAGCCTCCCTCGGTGCTTGGCTGCGGGACTTCCGCCGGCTATCACGGCTCGAGTCCGGACACTCCCAGGATTCTGGGGTCCGGCTTTCAGGTCCATGAGGAGTGCCTTGGCCAAGTCCTCTTGCCATCTCCGGTTTACCAGCACCTTCCCTGGGTGGAGACTGGGTCTTTGGCAGTTCCCCTGTCCGTAGCCAGCGGAGCCCGAGGCCTGAGGTTACCCCAGTGGGGTTCCTCCTCCTGAGGGTTCTTCGGGTTGTCTTCAGAGGAACCCCCAAGGAAGAGATCGTGCAAGAGGAAGCACGTGGACTCCCCGAGTCTATTACATCGGACACTGATATGGATGATGCAGAGGGGTCCCAGTCGCCTCGGATGATGTCTCATTTGCAGACATCTTAGAGATCCTCAAACAACGAGGCGGCTGGATATCCAAACCCCCCTCTGCTGACGAGTCAGTGCTCCTCAAGGCCTTTGGGGCTCAGCCCTCCGCCTCTTGGGTGTCTCCGCCCCTTGACGAGCTTCTGGATTTAGTTTGTCGAAGGGCGGAACATCCAGATACCGTGGAACCAGTCCCTTCTCGTCCAAATAAATTTTTGTCTGCTCCTCCCGAGAAGGAGTTCCTTACTAAAGGCGTGGCTGTAGATGCCATGGTGGTGGCATCTGCTACACAACAGGACGTGGCAGAGGCTTCAACGTCCATCCATCCTCCTAATAAGGAGTCTAGGAGTATGGATAGGTACGGGAAGCGCACCCTGACTTCAGCGGCCTTTACCTTAAGGTCTCTGAATTATTTGGCACATTTTACCAGGCTTCAGAGGGATCTGGTCAAGGAGTTGTCAGATTCCTCTCGGTAACCTACCTGAGCAGCTAGCCCAGTCGGTTAGCTCTCAGTTGGCTATCCTTACGTCAATTTCTAACTCGTCCATGAGGCTCATTTCCTATGCGGCCGAAGCGGCGGGTAGAGCGGCAGGCACAGGCGTGGCTCACGAGACAAGCCTGGCTCCGCTTGTGTCAGTTTGCGGAGGCCTTCAAGTCTTCCTTCGCCGACGCTCCCTTTGATGGGTCCTCATTGTTTGGACCCAAGGTGAAAGACACCCTTACCCGCTGTGAGCAAGAGGGAAAAACGTTATCTGCCGTAGGTGCCCGTTATTCCACTCCCTTCGGCCTTACCCCAAGGCTAAAGGAGGGAAAATGTGGTTCCGCAAATCTGCAAGTTTTTCTCCCAACAGCAGGAAGATTCCCCGTCCAGAGGCAGAGGGCGGGAAATTTTTCAGGGAGACGCCCCCCAGAGGCGGCAGAGGGCCCCGCAATTCTGGAGACCGCGAGTCCTTTCGTGGCTCTTCAGCCTCCCACACGTCATGAGGGATTGCCCGGCTGTGCTGCTCGAGCCAGTCGGGTGTCGTTGCCAAGCACCTAAAAGCCTGGGAGTCAATCACTCAGGACAGATGGGTGCTTCGGATCATTGCCGGAGGTTACACCATCCCATTCAAATACTCACCCCACCGTCCAAGAGAATCCCGGACCCACCACCCAGTCAAAGGGAAATAGCAGCCGCAGAAGCTTTAAAGCTGCTAGAAAAGGAGTCATCCAACCGGTCCCCACAGACCAGATCGGATCAGGAAATTACTCCAGGTTCTTTTAGTGCCAAAAGACAGGGGACCTGAGACCAATATTGGATCTCAGCAGACTGAACCAATCCGTCACGAAATCCAAATTCGAATGGTCACGTTACAATCCATTCTCCCGTTGTTGGAGAAGGATGTTTGGATGTGCTCCATAGACCTCAAGGACGCCTATTATCACATACCGATACATCAGGCGTCCAGAAGGTATCTGCGCTTCAGCCTGGGAGTCAGTCATTACCAATTTTGTGCTCTGCCCTTTGGTCTCACCACAGCCCCCAGGGTGTTCACCAAGTGTTTGGCAGTAGTGACGGCTCACCTGAGAAGTCTTGGATTCCAAGTGTTTCCCTATCTCGACGACTGGCTCCTGACTGCCACCACCAGGCATCTACTAATGGACAACCTCAAAGCCACCATCTCCCTGGGTGTTTCCCTGGGGATTACATTCAATTGGTCAAAGTCTGTCTTGCTGCCCTCTCAACGCATAAAGTTTATAGGAGCAGAGATAGACTCAAGATTGATGCGCGTCTTTCTTCCTGCCGAAAGGATCCGAACTTTACAGGGCCAATTTCAAGCTCTGATCTCCAGATCCAAAGCCCCAGCCAGGATGGTCCTACAGGTTTTAGGCTCAATGTCTGCCACGGTTCTTTAGTTCCTCTAGCAAGATTACACATGAGGATTCTTCAGTGGCTCTTGTCAACTCAATGGTCCTTTCAGGATCTTCCCCTCAATCATCACATCATGATTACGGAAATATGCAAAAGGGACCGTCGCTGGTGGCTTCAGACATCCAACTTGGATCAGGAAAACCCTTTGTTCTCCCTCCAGTGGTTACCCTGACGACAGATGCCTCCCAGATAGGGTGGGGGGGGCATTGTCTGGGCAGGCTAGTTCAGGGCTCCTGGCTTCCGGACGAAGCTCTTCTCCACATCAACGTGTTGGAGATGAGGGCTGTACTTCTATCCCTACAGGCCTTACACAAGTTTCTTCCTCAGGGCATCATCGCCATCCACACAGACAACATGTCGGTGGTTTGGTATCTGAACAAACAAGGAGGGACCAGATCGTATCCCCTTTGCAGAGAAGCCATGAGAGTGTGGGAATGGGCTGTAGCTACCAACCGCTTCTTGGTAGCGACCCACATCCCGGGAAAGTCAAATGTATTGGCGGACAAATTAAGCAGGACAATTCTCTCTCTCACGAATGGTCTCTAAACCGCACAGTAGCAGCCCAGGTTTTCAAGAGATGGGGACGCCGTGCTGACCTATTTGCAACTCCACAAAACACCAAGTGCCAAAGGTTCTTCTCCTTGATTCCACATCAGGAAGTACCAGCCATGGATGCTCTAGCACAACCTTGGCCAACAGGGCTACTTTATGCCTTTCCTCCAATTCCACTCCTTCCCAAAGTTATTCAAAAGCTTCTCAACTGGGGTCTTCAATGATTCTGATTGCCCCATACTGTCCCCGCCAGATATTGTTTCTTTAACTGAAAATGCATGCAGTGGACTATCCGTGGACCTTAGACCTGATCCCGGACTTGTTAATCCATCAGTCGGGACATTGGCATCAGTCCCTTCAATCTTTGAAATTGACAGCTTGGCTCCTCCACTTCCAACCTTAGTTAGAAGGCACACACTAGACCCGAAGTTGTTCACATTTTATCTTCGCCCACAAACCCACCACTAACAAATTGTACCTCAGTAAGTGGAAGAGGTTTGCTATCTGGGCTCAACTCAAGGGCTTAGACCCTATCACTGCTCCTGTCCCAGAGGTTTTGAAATTCTTAACATCCCTGTTTAATCAGGATCTTCTGTCTCAACTATTAAAGTCCAACTAGCTGCTATCTCTAAATTCCACGAATCCACGGATCCTCCTTTGATGAGCAGCAGACTATGCAAACGCTCATTAAAGGTGCGAGTCTGTTAAGACCACCAGTTTTCCATCCTGCACCTCCGTGGATCTTGATTTGGTGCTTGGCGCATTAACATCTCCCCTTTGAACCGGCTGCTACATGCGAATTAAAATATCTGTCTTGGAAAACGGCATTCTTAGTGGCTATTACTTCTGCAAGAAGAGTCTCAGAGCTTCAAGCCCTGTCTATTAAACCACCGCACTTGATTTTCCACAAGGATAGAGTATCACTTAGGCCTAATCCATCCTTTGTCCCAAAGGTCTGTTCTAGTTTCTGTCTTCAACAATCTCTAGAGCTACCAGTTTTCTTTCCAAAATTCTCTAATGAAGCAGAATACACTCTCCATAAATTGGATGTTCACAGGCAATTACGCTTCTATTTAGACAGGACTCAGCAACTTCGTAAGTCAGACCAGTTGTTTGTGTCCTTCTCAGATAATAAATTGGGCCAAACCATCACAAAAGCTACAATCTCAAAATGGATCAGAGATTGCATAACTCAGGCCTATTCTTCTTGAATAAACAACTTACATCATCTATCAAAGCTCATTCTACCAGAGCTATGGCTACTTCTATAGCCTTTCATTCCAAGCTCGCTATATCGGAAATTTGTGCTGCGGCTACTTGGTCCAACCCGCACACTTTCATTTCCCACTACAAATTGGATGTGGCATCTAAAGGACGAGCATCATTTGGTTCCACGGTACTCAGGAGTGTTTTCCAGTGAGCCACCCAGGATTCAGGTGCTAGGACGCTGTCCCATCATTCAGAATGTAGGCGAGATAGGATCACATAACATCTTTTAGTTATGTACTCACCATAACTTCAGATGTTTGGGATCCATCTCGCCTACATTCCTGATACCCACCCTCCTTCCCCTGCCTTGCAGATCAGAAGAGATTGAACGGTTTTGAGTTCAACTGTTTTTATCTTGTTTCATCTGACGATGTTATATAAGCAGGGTATGCGTGTGTGCATGTATGCGGACAAACTAGATCTGGGGGACTGGTAGTGGTGCATCCTGGGATATAGTAAGCTCAGCCAATAAGAGACTTCGCTCTTTGGCATAAAGCGAGTCGGAGCCGAGGGATCGGCTCCGAACCCATCAGTCAGAATGTAGGCGAGATGGATCCCAAACATCTGAAGTTATGGTGAGTACATAACTAAAAGTTATTTACAATCATATTTTTATGTGTTAAGGAGATTTTCATGAAGTGCATACTAATTAGCTCCCAATAATCTTTCCATTTTGTGACATATGACTGATCTATTAATAAAGTAATAACTTTTACAATAGAAGAGATAGTATATAAATTAAAGTCTGGAAAAGAAATACCCCCTTGAGACCAGCTATTAGTATGTTTCTTTAATGCAATCCTAGGTCTATTAGGTGCCCATAAGAAATTTAACATTAGTGTGTTCAGTTTCTTGATAATTATTTTTGTAGGTGGAAGTATTATTGATTGTATTAAGTATAAAATCTTGGGGAATATTATCATTTTAATAATTGTAAGTCTCTCCTCCATAGTAAAAAACATATTATTCCAGGTATTAAAAAGATTTTGTATATTAAGAAAACATGTAAAACCTTGTCTTGCTTCCGGTTGGCGCTAGGGTTTGCCAAAAAACAGATTAATCAAGAAAAACAGAACGAAAACCCCAGCGTTAGCAGGTGCTTTTTAAGAGCAGCAGGCAGACTACAATAAACTCTCAGTTAACCGGAACTTAAGCAACCTACTACAACGACGTATACCACAAACAAGGCAGCTTGTTCTAGCACAAATTCTTAATCCCTGAACATAAAACTGCTACACTTCACTCATGACGTCACCTGCAGTACACCTGCGAAAGTTCTCCCTATCCTTACGGGTACATATTTAGTAAAATCACTAATGAGAATATTTTTTAGTGTATATATAGGTAGTATTTTAGTTTTTTCTTCATTGAATATTAAACCAGAAATACTTTAAAAATTCATCATGTTATCAAATAGAGACTGTATAGAAGAATTAGATCCTGCTGATGTAATTAGAACATCATCTGCAAAAAGTTGAATTTTGGATGTTGTATTTTCATCTATTTCAAAACCCTCTATGTCAGTACTGTTTCTGATCAAATTAGTCCAAGGCTCCATTACTAAAGTGAATAATAGTGGAGAAAGTGGACATCCTTGTTTTGTACCTTTAAGAATGGGTATTTTTGTGAAACATATGTTCCTACCTTAATATAAGCCAACGTTCCTTTGTATAAATGTTCAATTAGATTTACAAATGCATCCGAGAAGTTTGTGCACTTCATTAAGGTAAACAGATAGTCCCAACTTACTGAATCAAATGCTGAACTTATATCAAGACTAATAAGTGTTAAATCTTTCTTTTTCCTATTTGCAAAATCTATTAATGTTAAAGTTCTTCTTATATTATCAAAAGTATTTCTATTTACAATGAAGCCTGTCTGATCTATATCTATAACGCTGGGAATGATTGTCTTCAATCTATCAGCAAAGATATTCATAAACATTTTATAATCAACATTAAGTAATGAGATGGGCCGATATGAAGAACATCTAGTTGGATCTTTTTTAGGTTTTAAAATTGGCGAAAGCCATTTAGATTCTTGACATAACTATAGAATGCCTTGTGGTTGTCTTTGGAATCTTTGGCAATTTTATTTTCGTAACTAGCTTTTGAGGATTTTATGAGGGATCTCAGCTTCTTACTGAGGCTGGTGAGGGAGTTTTTTTGCATCCTGGGATTTTCCTCTTTTTCTGCAACAGTTTCTTTCTTCTGCTGTATAGTTTGTTTATATCAGGGGACCACCAGATTGGCTTCCTTTTTTTGGAGAAGAGCATCTTGGTTCTATTTGAGATGGCACAGTTCATGCACAAGTGGATGTGCTCGTACAGTGCCTTAGTGTAGCATTCTGCAGTTGAACTTCCAGATCCCATCTGCGTGGGTGTCATGAAGTTTGTCACTTCTGACTTCAGTAGCATGAAGTTGGCTTTGGAGAAGTTTTTTAAGGAGGTTTCCTTACTGGGGGTGGGGGGGTGGGGGGTAGGATGTGGATGTCAAGGGTGATTTGCTTATGGTCAGACCTGACCAATGAGAGGTTGACAACTGGTGTGGAGCATCTATCTCCCATGTTGGTAATGACCAGCTCTAGGATATTGGAGCCCCTGGTGGGACAATGGATTAGTTGATCCAGGGCATTGGAATTTATGAATTCCAAGAACCGTTGGGAAAAGGAGTTGGTACCCAAATAGTTTTCCCAGTTAATGGCAGGATAGTTGAAATCACCCAGTATTAGGGTGTTTGGTTGTATCTTAATAGTTTCCAGTATGTTTAGAAAGATGTAGTGAGAATCTTGGGGCATGGTGGGGGATCTATAGCAAGCTACAATTTGGATTGCAGTCTTACCCAGTGTTAGTTGCACCTGGAGAATTTCAGATGCATTGTGTTGGGCAACTAGCCTGGAGGTGTGAATATCCTTGGTGAATATGGACACTCCTCCACCTTTAGTGTTTCGGTCTTGGTTTTGTGGCCGAAAAGTGTGGTAAGAATTGTAGCCTGGTATTGCAGGTGTGCTCTCTGGAGCCTTGAACCAGGTCTCAGTTACTGCACAGATATCGATGTTCTCCATTTTTAGGAGTGCCTCGAGAGAGTGCATTTTGAGGTTTAGACTTCTAGCATTGAGTAGCATTACCTTCAGATTTTGCATGCTTGTATCTGTTACGGTGGTGGTTTTATCCTTTGAACCTTGCCTAAAAAAGGCACTATAGGGGTGGCAAGAGCTTGAGCCAGTAACCTGAATCCCAGGGGTGACAGGTGCCGACCATCTCTGGCAAAGCATCGTGGTTTGTCAATCATGTCTTCTCAGGCAGACAAATACTGGATCCCCTTTGAATGACACCAGAAGCTTAGCCAATTGTTGAAGTCAGTCATTTTGTCTGTATACTGTGGTATCTTTCCGGACGAAGGCAGGATGCTACTCAGGACTAGGGTCATACCTGCCTGGTTCACATGATCCAAGAGCTCTTCCATGTCTTTTTTCATGTAGTCCAGGGAGGCACGTCTCAAGTCATTCACTCCAGCATGGACAATGACAGAGTCGTATTGTACTTGTTGTGGAGTGACTTGAGTGCATGCGTTTTGTGACGGATCCTGGCACCGAACAGGCAGCTGACTGTAATTTTCTTCTTGTTCAGCCTGGCGAGTGGGACATCAGTGTGACTGACTATAGAGTCACCTATGACTAAAGTGTTGGGTACATTGTCTTGCCTTAGGGGCTGTTGTTGGGTGACACTCTTGTGTTGTGAGCTATGTGTCACTTTGGTTGTGACTGGTGTTTGTTTGCGTTTCAGCTTCGGAGGTCCTTGTTGCTTGGGCAGGTTAATGTTAAGGGCCTCCGCATGTGTGGGTTTAGTGTTGCTATGTGTGGGTGTTGATGGTGTGGGTTTTGAAGGGCTATGAGTTGCTTGAGGTGCAATGCAGGTGTTAACCTTCTCCTCTTGAATGTGTAGCACAATCTTGGCTGGAGAGAGCTTTGCTTCCAGTTTGGCAATGTATGTGCATCTCTCGCAGGTTGTAGTGTTGGGTGGTAGGAGGAGAGGATTGTCTGTGTACATGAGGCATTTGCCGCATTGCCCTAGTATGCCCAGATTCACCAGGTGGACAGGAGAAATCACCGGAAGCTGACCCTTGGACATGCCTGTTTAGGTGCTCTTTATAAAGTTTAAGAGCTGTTTTCCCTTACCTTTGCAAGGTACTTTGCAGTTATAGGCTGTTTAGTGCCTACGATTAATTTCTCCTTATTGACAAGGAGAGCTGAGTGCTTGAATCAGTTTCAGGCTTCCTAGTGCTTTCCAGCAGGTTCTAGAGCAAGTGCTAGTTACAGGGGTTAATATTTTAGTGCTACTACTGAGAAACCAGCTAGTTCTAAGGGAACATTTGAAGAGCAGACTTTCTGGCACCTGGAATAGTTTAACTGTAGCCTCGCAGTGCTGCACAATGCGAAAAATGTGCAAACACATGCGTTTTTAAGCCAGAAAGATGAAAGGAATAGAAATCAGCCCAAAAGGCTAATAAAATTACAATTTCACAGCTGGAAACTACTTCTCTAGCATTAGATAGGCAGTACAATGCTCACCACTCCCACTGGCAAGCAGTAGGACTTCCCTCTACCACAGCAAGGTCTGGATAGCTCTGAACGCAGAAAATAAAGTCCTGAGACAAGCAAAGCCTGGGATATGGACTGGCCAGGAAAGGTGGGAAACCAGCAAACAAGGTAGTATTTTTTTTGTTGTTGAAACAGGCTAAACAATGCAATAATACAGTAAATAAACACAGAAAAGGCTAACACACTTGAGTGTGTAGTCCTAAACAGTAAATGCAATTAAAACTCTACAAAATTAGTAATTTAAAACGTTTTAGATGAAGCAAGGCAAGTGCACAACTGAAAAACAATTTAAGAGGCAGTAATACAGCAGAATAAGTAGCTAGTCTCATACCTCTCAACTGTCCCTAATTTTCAGGGACGTCCCTGATTTTGGCTCAAATTTTTGCTCTGTCCCTCGTAATCTCTCCTAAAAGTACTGACTTTGGGCAGAAAGGTGGTGAATTAAACTTAATAAATAATGACAATAATTAAGAGTTATACACTTCTTTTACTTCAGAAAAGGTGTATCAATTCATATGCACTGATTCTCTCAATATTTCAACTTAAAGGGACACTATCTCATGACTAAAATTGCATTTCTGTCTCAGACCGAAGCTGAAAACATTGCCACCCACTAAGCTAATCACCTCCCTGTTTGTGACTTCAGTAATGACGTTCTAACAATCCCACCCACAGCATTAAGTTTTTTAAAAAAGGTGCGCAAACCTGTATCCAGTCTTGTTTTACTTCCCTCTGGAATACGACACTCAGTGTTAGTGTTCCCTACTTCACACAGTGTTCCATACTTGTTTCTTCCTTGTTTTTTGAACAAAAGACAAACATAATGGGAGTTAAAGCCACACAAATATGAAGACATTTTAAATATTGCTCTTAGAAACTTAGAAAGTTGCTAGGATAACAGCGTCTGGTGTTACCATGCATTTTGTGAAGGATACGTAGTCTGAAACTCAAATGCCTGTCATTTAGTAAATTTGATACTTACTGATTTGCCACAAAAAAAAAAATCAGAAAACCACCAATTGTCTGAGGAACAGACTCAAAATGTGAAATGAAAATCTGGACAGTTGAGAGGCATGATTGCCATCTTGCACAAGCCGATCTTAGTGTTTACCTGGTAAGACCAGATGCTTCCGGTCTGCAGAGATGTTTTTTTTTTTTCATGCATTTTATAAATGTTTCCTCTGCCTATGTCGGTAGTGTAGCTTGGGTGGGTAGACAGGGAAAATGCAGTCATCACATCACAATCTTAAATGCAATACCGGCTTTTAAAAGTCGTTATTGCATTTGCCGTTAAACATGAGTGCTGTTGCGCTCTGTGTGTCTAAACTGTAGCATCTGCTTGTTACAGTATAGCGAGCATGTTTGCTACAGTTAAAAAGTAAAGCGTCTTTAAGAAATAACTGCTGCATCCATTTCCTGCTGCAATTTATTTAACCAGCGGTGCTAGGTGAGTGCATAGTTCTGCCAGGCATTAAGGCATACCAGGCTACAATTTCATGGCTGGTGAGCATCTCAGATGAAGTACAAATTTTATGAGGAATAGACTCAAAATGTGACACGGAAATGTGGACATTTGAGAGGGATAATATTGGCAACCTGCAAGACCCGATTTCAGTGCTCAGTGGTACAAGATGCTCCCGGTTTCTAGAGATGTTTTTTTTTGTTTGTTTTCATATATTTTATAAATGTCTCCCCTGCCTGTGTCAGTACTGTAGCTAGGGTGGCTGGAGAGGGAAAAACACAGTAATCACATCATGATCTTTCTTTAATGCAATACTGTTTTTTTAAAAGCCAGTATAACATTTGTGGTTAAACGGTTTGCGGTTAAATGGTACAAAAGTGCTACACAGGTGAGCTTGTACTTGGGATCAAGGCAATCATGCTCACAGATGTTATGCTTTCTTACACTTGGCTGAACCTGAAACTGATCCGTTGTGATCAGTGTTCTTCCCTAGTTAACAAATATAATAAATAAATAAACTATAATTGCCTTAATTTTTATGTAGTTAATATTGAAAAAAGTTACTTTTTGTATGTACAGATATGTAAGCATGCACATGGGTGTATGTGGCATGTATATGCCTGTAAAAAAAAAAGCACAGGGTATATGTATAGTACAGATGTTGACATGCAGTCTAAACATTGCCTTCTAGCCCTGTGATGTTTACTGATATATCTGTGCCATGCAGCCATCCTTGAGTGTTCTACTGTACTAATAAAATGAACATCTGAGTATTCACCTACATTTAAAGTTTAAATTGTGTTTTATAAGAGAGATTCATCTATCTTGAATTGTACTTTGATGTAAAGTAGTAGTTCTGCTAAAGTCTACACATGTTCTTGAGGATAAATGAGCACTTTAATAATTTATCTCGGAGTACCAGAAATCAGAAACTTAAAAGTTAGATTGTGCAGTTGAATATATCTTTCTACATGTAAATATTTTCCAAAACATGTCTATATAATCCTCTTGGGTGCCATTTGATAAATTTCAGCACTGCTGCTTTAATATACCGTTTGCAGTTGGCAGTTCGGTAAATGAAAAATGCTTTCAGGAAGGAATTTTGTGGTATCTTGCACATTTCATGAATTGGCATCCCATGTGTGACATTTTGAAAATCTAGACCCAGACTCTTGAAAGTTAGTAGAGTTACAAGGAGCTGTTTACTTTTAGCAGGCTCATTGGCAGAGTAATGTCGGAAAAAAGTTTCAGAATATTTACGTCTGGGATGGGAAACATTTGCTCCATCAAAGTTGGATCGTGTTTTTTACTGAAGAAAAAAACTATTGAAAATATTAATAGTATTTATTGGCAACTTTTTAACGAGAACCAGGAAAATAAACATTGAAGGGAAGGAACAGTAGTGGAGCAGTACTGGAAGGAGCGGCTCAATAAGGTATAAAGTAAAAAATATTATCAGACTTAAGTAAGTCAATGCAGAAAAGTAAAAATATGTAGTACACACATTTTAAGTTTAATATAACCCTTTATTGAACTTGCAGTCACTGCAACAGACTTTGTCATGAGCAAATTTCATCGACAAACTGTAACATCAGCCATTTACACTTCAGTTTTTTTCACAGCACAGACCACTAAGGAAAGGTATCTTTAGTAACTGGATTCCAGTGGCACTTGCATAAAGCCCAGTCTTGTGTACAGAGATCTGAACTTCGTCCCACACTTTTCATACAGGGATACACCTATATCCAGTAGGTACAGCTCACAGTGTATTGCTACTGTGAATTCATATCTGGAGCATTAATGCATTTATAATATTTGTTTATGAATTTTTGGGTAGTACTTGCTGCACAAGGAAGGGGCTCGAGATAAATTTATTGTCTAGAATAGGAATCCCCAGCAGCTTAAGAGTAGTGTTCAAACACACATCACTGCACCTGATAATTGCTCTACTTTTTTCTGCTTTGCCCCAACAATTACTAAGCTTAAATATTTTGAAAATGTATGTGTACAATTTTCATCTGTGTCTTTGTTGCAGCTTAACTGCCTTTGTTGCTAATCTGTATATGTTTTACGTAACCTGTATGGAGTGCAAAAATAAGTGTTGAGAAATATCTTCACAACCACTGATGTGTGTGGGGATTTGGTGCAGTGACTGGTACAAGAGAGAAATAAGGCTATTTCAGATTCATTGACATCGCTAATGTATTCCAGAATAAATGAGGAAGGCTCACACAGATGATAAAAAAAATTACCATGGTTCAGAAAAGCACTTGATAGCTTACCTTTGGTCAGGCAAAGTTGTAACTGAATGAAAAGTACATAAAGTCTTCTGTTTGATATGAAAATTTTTCTCTCCTAAATGTTTTTCCTACATTATTTGTGAGAAACCATTCATAGAAGTGGCCAGGCACTAAAAATGTCTACACAAACACACCATATATTTGTCACACAAGCTGTAGACAGTACTTATCCAATATGAAACGTAAGTTTGCAGATGCCCAGAAAATCATTAAGCCACCCTTCACAGCTAACCAAGAGAAGATTCAGCCTTGTATCTGGCAAAAGAAGGGAATGATAGGATAAGAAATGTGCACCAGTAAGTGGAACCTAGACTAATGTGAATAGAAGCCAATACATCTCGTGGGCAGGACAGCCATCTTTGTCTCTGCCTCACTTATGTTTATTCAAATTCCTGTTGTCCATGATCAGAGTTTTTTCAAACTTTTCTAGAATGGAGATGGCCTCTTCAGGTCTCACAAACTGTTGTGCCCTTCCATTCCTCATGATTTGAAGTCTTTCATGGTAAAGCAGATAATTATTTCTTTTCTACTGTAGAAGTCATATGAGTGGCAGCTTGCTTTTCCTCTTTTCGGTAGTGCCAATTAAAAGACATTGTCATTTATGATATTAAAGCATTGCTATTAGAAATGCATATTGAACCATACTGCCTTTAAAATGGCTTGCATAGTTTTGTAGTGCAACAGTCTGCAAATGATCACCTTAAGGCAGACCCTTGAAGAAGTAGGTTTAGAGAGTTTGGCTGTGTGGGCTATTTCCAGACTTGGAGATGTCCATTCAAAAATCTGGAAATGTTTGAAGAACAAGTCAGCTAGAAAGATTTTAATGCCAGTTCCTTCTTCATTTTCTAGTATGATGAAGATGTTCTCAGGCTGTACCTATGGGAATGGCCCTCCAGATTGTCATGGTGGTGAATAAGTGTATGGTAAATTGAATTGCTGTTTTACTTTTGAAAGTGACCTTTCTAAAAGAGATATTTAGTTGCTGAGTCTTTATTAAGGTCTGTATGTAATGCATCTGTTAGTTTATGTACAGAAATTATTGCTTCCCATCAGCTGAATGATACATGTAGCCAGTGGATCTAATCATGAGATCATTATTTCCACTGGCCATGTTTTGACACAGGTTACAGGAGTGTTATATCACTGGGTTTAGAATGGATGATATTATAATGGATGATACATGTAGCCAGTGGATCTAATCATGAGATCATTATCTCCACTGGCCATGTTTTGACACAGGTTACAGGAGTGTTATATCACTGGGTTTAGAATGGATGATATTATAATGGATGATACATGTAGCCAGTGGATCTAATCATGAGATCATTATTCCACTGGCCATGTTTTGACACAGGTTACAGGAGTGTTATATCACTGGGTTTAGAATGGATGATATTATAATGGATGATACATGTAGCCAGTGGATCTAATCATGAGATCATTATTTCCACTGGCCATGTTTTGACACAGGCTACAGGAGTGTTATATCACTGGGTTTAGAATGGATGATATTATAATGGATGATACATGTAGCCAGTGGATCTAATCATGAGATCATTATTTCCACTGGCCATGTCTTGACACAGGTTACAGGAGTGTTATATCACTGGGTTTAGAATGGATGATATTATAATGGATGATACATGTAGCCAGTGGATCTAATCATGAGATCATTATTTCCACTGGCCATGTTTTGACACAGGTTACAGGAGTGTTATATCACTGGGTTTAGAATGGATGATATTATAATGGATGATACATGCAGCCAGTGGATCTAATCATGAGATCATTATCCCCACCGGCCATGTTTTGACACAGGTTACAGGAGTGTTATATCACTGGGTTTAGAATGGATGATATTATAATGGATGATACATGTAGCCAGTGGATCTAATCATGAGATCATTATTTCCACTGGCCATGTTTTGACACAGGTTACAGGAGTGTTATATCACTGGGTTTAGAATGGATGATATTATAATGGATGATACATGTAGCCAGTGGATCTAATCATGAGATCATTATTTCCACTGGCCGTGTTTTGACACAGGTTACAGGAGTGTTATATCACTGAGTTTGGAATGGATGATATTATAATGGATGATACATGTAGCCAGTGAATCTAATCATGAGATCATTATTTCCACTGGCCATGTTTTGACACAGGTTACAGGAGTGTTATATCACTGGGTTTAGAATGGATGATATTATAATGGATGATACATGTAGCCAGTGGATCTAATCATGAGATCATTATTTCCACTGGCCATGTTTTGACACAGGTTACAGGAGTGTTATATCACTGGGTTTAGAATGGATGATATTATAATGGATGATACATGTAGCCAGTGGATCTAATCATGAGATCATTATTTCCACTGGCCATGTTTTGACACAGGTTACAGGAGTGTTATATCACTGGGTTTAGAATGGATGATATTATAATGGATGATACATATAGCCAGTGGATCTAATCATGAGATCATTATTTCCACTGGCCATGTTTTGACACAGGTTACAGGAGTGTTATATCACTGGGTTTAGAATGGATGATATTATAATGGATGATACATGTAGCCAGTGGATCTAATCATGAGATCATTATTTCCACTGGCCATGTTTTGACACAGGTTACAGGAGTGTTATATCACTGGGTTTAGAATGGATGATATTATAATGGATGATACATGTAGCCAGTGGATCTAATCATGAGATCATTATTTCCACTGGCCATGTTTTGACACAGGTTACAGGAGTGTTATATCACTGGGTTTAGAATGGATGATATTATAATGGATGATACATGTAGCCAGTGGATCTAATCATGAGATCATTATTTCCACTGGCCATGTTTTGACACAGGTTACAGGAGTGTTATATCACTGGGTTTGGAATGGATGATATTATAATGGATGATACATGTAGCCAGTGGATCTAATCATGAGATCATTATTTCCACTGGCCATGTTTTGACACAGGTTACAGGAGTGTTATATCACTGGGTTTAGAATGTGTGATATTATAATGGATGATACATGTAGCCAGTGGATCTAATCATGAGATCATTATCCCCACCGGCCATGTTTTGACACAGGTTACAGAAGTGTTATATCACTGGGTTTAGAATGGATGATATTATAATGGATGATACATGTAGCCAGTGGATCTAATCATGAGATCATTATTTCCACTGGCCATGTTTTGACATAGGTTACAGGAGTGTTATATCACTGGGTTTAGAATGGATGATATTATAATGGATGATACATGTAGCCAGTGGATCTAATCATGAGATCATTATTTCCACTGTCCGTGTTTTGACACAGGTTACAGGACTGTTATATCACTGGGTTTAGAATGGATGATATTATAATGGATGATACATGTAGCCAGTGGATCTAATCATGAGATCATTATTTCCACTGGCCGTGTTTTGACACAGGTTACAGGAGTGTTATATCACTGGGTTTGGAATGGATGATATTATAATGGATGATACATGTAGCCAGTGGATCTAATCATGAGATCATTATTTCCACTGGCCATGTTTTGACACAGGTTACAGGAGTGTTATATCACTGGGTTTAGAATGGATGATATTATAATGGATGATACATGTAGCCAGTGGATCTAATCATGAGATCATTATTTCCACTGGCCATGTTTTTGACACAGGTTACAGGAGTGTTATATCACTGGGTTTAGAATGGATGATATTATAATGGATGATACATGTAGCCAGTGGATCTAATCATGAGATCATTATTTCCACTGGCCGTGTTTTGACACAGGTTACAGGAGTGTTATATCACTGGGTTTGGAATGGATGATATTATAATGGATGACACATGTAGCCAGTGGATCTAATCATGAGATCATTATCCCCACTGGCCATGTTTTGACACAGGTTACAGGAGTGTTATATCACTGGGTTTAGAATGGATGATATTATAATGGATGATACATGTAGCCAGTGGATTTAATCATGAGATCATTATCCCCACTGGCCATGTTTTGACACAGGTTACAGGAGTGTTATATCACTGGGTTTAGAATGGATGATATTATAATGGATGATACATGTAGCCAGTGGATTTAATCATTAGATCATTATCCCTACTGGCCATGTTTTGACACAGGTTACAGGAGTGTTATATCACTGGGTTTAGAATGGATGATATTATAATGGATGATACATGTAGCCAGTGGATCTAATCATGAGATCATTATTTCCACTGGCCATGTTTTGACACAGGTTACAGGAGTGTTATATCACTGGGTTTGGAATGGATGATATTATAATGGATGATACATGTAGCCAGTGGATCTAATCATGAGATCATTATTTCCACTGGCCATGTTTTGACACAGGTTACAGGAGTGTTATATCACTGGGTTTAGAATGGATGATATTATAATGGATGATACATGTAGCCAGTGGATCTAATCATGAGATCATTATCTCCACTGGCCATGTTTTGACACAGGTTACAGGAGTGTTATATCACTGGGTTTAGAATGGATGATATTGTAATGGATGATACATGTAGCCAGTGGATCTAATCATGAGATCATTATTTCCACTGGCCATGTTTTGACACAGGTTACAGGAGTGTTATATCACTGGGTTTAGAATGGATGATATTATAATGGATGATACATGTAGCCAGTGGATCTAATCATGAGATCATTATTTCCACTGGCCATGTTTTGACACAGGTTACAGGAGTGTTATATCACTGGGTTTAGAATGGATGATATTATAATGGATGATGCATGTAGCCAGTGGATCTAATCATGAGTTCATTATTTCCACTGGCCATGTTTTGACACAGGTTACAGGAGTGTTATATCACTGAGTTTAGAATGGATGATATTATAATGGATGATACATGTAGCCAGTGGATCTAATCATGAGATCATTATCTCCACCGGCCATGTTTTGACACAGGTTACAGGAGTGTTATATCATTGGGTTTAGAATGGATGATATTATAATGGATGATGCATGTAGCCAGTGGATCTAATCATGAGATCATTATCTCCACTGGCCATGTTTTGACACAGGTTACAGGAGTGTTATATCACTGGGTTTAGAATGGATGATATTATAATGGATGATACATGTAGCCAGTGGATCTAATCATGAGATCATTATCTCCACTGGCCATGTTTTGACACAGGTTACAGGAGTGTTATATCACTGGGTTTAGAATGGATGATATTATAATGGATGATACATGTAGCCAGTGGATCTAATCATGAGATAATTATCTCCACTGGCCATGTTTTGACACAGGTTACAGGAGTGTTATATCACTGGGTTTAGAATGGATGATATTATAATGGATGATACATGTAGCCAGTGGATCTAATCATGAGATCATTATTTCCACTGGCCGTGTTTTGACACAGGTTACAGGAGTGTTATATCACTGGGTTTGGAATGGATGATATTATAATGGATGACACATGTAGTCAGTGGATCTAATCATGAGATCATTATCCCCACTGGCCATGTTTTGACACAGGTTACAGGAGTGTTATATCACTGGGTTTAGAATGGATGATATTATAATGGATGATATGTAGCCAGTGGATCTAATCATGAGATCATTATTTCCACTGGCCATGTTTTGACACAGGTTACAGGAGTGTTATATCACTGGGTTTAGAATGGATGATATTATAATGGATGATACATGTAGCCAGTGGATCTAATCATGAGATCATTATTTCCACTGGCCGTGTTTTGACACAGGTTACAGGAGTGTTATATCACTGGGTTTGGAATGGATGATATTATAATGGATGATACATGTAGCCAGTGGATCTAATCATGAGATCATTATTTCCACTGGCCATGTTTTGACACAGGTTACAGGAGTGTTATATCACTGGGTTTAGAATGGATGATATTATAATGGATGATACATGTAGCCAGTGGATCTAATCATGAGATCATTATTTCCACTGGCCATGTTTTGACACAGGTTACAGGAGTGTTATATCACTGGGTTTAGAATGGATGATATTATAATGGATGATACATGTAGCCAGTGGATCTAATCATGAGATCATTATTTCCACTGGCCGTGTTTTGACACAGGTTACAGGAGTGTTATATCACTGGGTTTGGAATGGATGATATTATAATGGATGACACATGTAGCCAGTGGATCTAATCATGAGATCATTATCCCCACTGGCCATGTTTTGACACAGGTTACAGGAGTGTTATATCACTGGGTTTAGAATGGATGATATTATAATGGATGATACATGTAGCCAGTGGATTTAATCATGAGATCATTATCCCCACTGGCCATGTTTTGACACAGGTTACAGGAGTGTTATATCACTGGGTTTAGAATGGATGATATTATAATGGATGATACATGTAGCCAGTGGATTTAATCATTAGATCATTATCCCTACTGGCCATGTTTTGACACAGGTTACAGGAGTGTTATATCACTGGGTTTAGAATGGATGATATTATAATGGATGATACATGTAGCCAGTGGATCTAATCATGAGATCATTATTTCCACTGGCCGTGTTTTGACACAGGTTACAGGAGTGTTATATCACTGGGTTTGGAATGGATGATATTATAATGGATGATACATGTAGCCAGTGGATCTAATCATGAGATCATTATTTCCACTGGCCATGTTTTGACACAGGTTACAGGAGTGTTATATCACTGGGTTTAGAATGGATGATATTATAATGGATGATACATGTAGCCAGTGGATCTAATCATGAGATCATTATTTCCACTGGCCATGTTTTGACACAGGTTACAGGAGTGTTATATCACTGGGTTTAGAATGGATGATATTATAATGGATGATATGTAGCCAGTGGATCTAATCATGAGATCATTATTTCCACTGGCCGTGTTTTGACACAGGTTACAGGAGTGTTATATCACTGGGTTTGGAATGGATGATATTATAATGGATGACATATGTAGCCAGTGGATCTAATCATGAGATCATTATCCCCACTGGCCATGTTTTGACACAGGTTACAGGAGTGTTATATCACTGGGTTTAGTATGGATGATATTATAAAGGATGATACATGTAGCCAGTGGATTTAATCATGAGATCATTATCCCCACTGGCCATGTTTTGACACAGGTTACAGGAGTGTTATATCACTGGGTTTAGAATGGATGATATTATAATGGATGATACATGTAGCCAGTGGATTTAATCATTAGATCATTATCCCTACTGGCCATGTTTTGACACAGGTTACAGGAGTGTTATATCACTGGGTTTAGAATGGATGATATTATAATGGATGATACATGTAGCCAGTGGATCTAATCATGAGATCATTATTTCCACTGGCCATGTTTTGACACAGGTTACAGGAGTGTTATATCACTGGGTTTGGAATGGATGATATTATAATGGATGATACATGTAGCCAGTGGATCTAATCATGAGATCATTATTTCCACTGGCCATGTTTTGACACAGGTTACAGGAGTGTTATATCACTGGGTTTAGAATGGATGATATTATAATGGATGATACATGTAGCCAGTGGATCTAATCATGAGATCATTATCTCCACTGGCCATGTTTTGACACAGGTTACAGGAGTGTTATATCACTGGGTTTAGAATGGATGATATTGTAATGGATGATACATGTAGCCAGTGGATCTAATCATGAGATCATTATTTCCACTGGCCATGTTTTGACACAGGTTACAGGAGTGTTATATCACTGGGTTTAGAATGGATGATATTATAATGGATGATACATGTAGCCAGTAGATCTAATCATGAGATCATTATTTCCACTGGCCATGTTTTGACACAGGTTACAGGAGTGTTATATCACTGGGTTTAGAATGGATGATATTATAATGGATGATGCATGTAGCCAGTGGATCTAATCATGAGTTCATTATTTCCACTGGCCATGTTTTGACACAGGTTACAGGAGTGTTATATCACTGGGTTTAGAATGGATGATATTATAATGGATGATACATGTAGCCAGTGGATCTAATCATGAGATCATTATTTCCACTGGCCATGTTTTGACACAGGTTACAGGAGTGTTATATCATTGGGTTTAGAATGGATGATATTATAATGGATGATACATGCAGCCAGTGGATCTGATCATGAGATCATTATCTCCACTGGCCATGTTTTGACACAGGTTACAGGAGTGTTATATCACTGGGTTTAGAATGGATGATATTATAATGGATGATACATGTAGCCAGTGGATCTAATCATGAGATCATTATCTCCACTGGCCATGTTTTGACACAGGTTACAGGAGTGTTATATCACTGGGTTTAGAATGGATGATATTATAATGGATGATACATGTAGCCAGTGGATCTAATTATGAGATCATTATTTCCACTGGCCATGTTTTGACACAGGTTACAGGAGTGTTATATCACTGGGTTTAGAATGGATGATATTATAATGGATGATACATGTAGCCAGTGGATCTAATCATGAGATCATTATTTCCACTGGCCATGTTTTGACACAGGTTACAGGAGTGTTATATCACTGGGTTTAGAATGGATGATATTATAATGAATGATACATGTAGACAGTGGATCTAATCATGAGATCATTATTTCCACTGGCCATGTTTTGACACAGGTTACAGGAGTGTTATATCACTGGGTTTAGAATGGATGATATTATAATGGATGATACATGTAGCCAGTGGATCTAATCATGAGATCATTATTTCCACTGGCCATGTTTTGACACAGGTTACAGGAGTGTTATATCACTGGGTTTAGAATGGATGATATTTTAATGGATGATACATGTAGCCAGTGGATCTAATCATGAGATCATTATCTCCACTGGCCATGTTTTGACACAGGTTACAGGAGTGTTATATCATTGGGTTTAGAATGGATGATATTATAATGGATGATACATGTAGCCAGTGGATCTAATCATGAGATCATTATCTCCACTGGCCATGTTTTGACACAGGTTACAGGAGTGTTATATCACTGGGTTTAGAATGGATGATATTTTAATGGATGATACATGTAGCCAGTGGATCTAATCATGAGATCATTATTTCCACTGGCCATGTTTTGACACAGGTTACAGGAGTGTTATATCACTGGGTTTAGAATGGATGATATTTTAATGGATGATACATGTAGCCAGTGGATCTAATCATGAGATCATTATCTCCACTGGCCATGTTTTGACACAGGTTACAGGAGTGTTATATCACTGGGTTTAGAATGGATGATATTATAATGGATGATACATGTAGCCAGTGGATCTAATCATGAGATCATTATCTCCACTGGCCATGTTTTGACACAGGTTACAGGAGTGTTATATCACTGGGTTTAGAATGGATGATATTATAATGGATGATACATGTAGCCAGTGGATCTAATCATGAGATCATTATCTCCACTGGCCATGTTTTGACACAGGTTACAGGAGTGTTATATCACTGGGTTTAGAATGGATGATATTATAATGGATGATACGAAAAATGTAGCCAGTGGATCTAATCATGAGATCATTATCTCCACTGGCCATGTTTTGACACAGGTTACAGGAGTGTTATATCACTGGGTTTAGAATGGATGATATTATAATGGATGATACATGTAGCCAGTGGATCTAATCGTGAGATCATTATCCCCACTGGCCATGTTTTGTACAGGTTACAGGAGTGTTATATCACTGGGTTTTAGAATGGATGATATTTTAATGGATGATACATGTAGCCAGTGGATCTAATCATGAGTTCATTATCTCCACTGGCCATGTTTTGACACAGGTTACAGGAGTGTTATATCACTGGGTTTAGAAATTTGATGATATTATAATGGATGATAGATGTACAGTGGATCTAAATCATGAGATCATTATCTCCACTGGCCATGTTTTGACACAGGTTGGTGAGTGCGTTATATCATTGGGTTTAGAATGGATGATATTATAATGGATGATGCATGTAGCCAGTGGATCTAATCATGAGATCATTATCTCCACCGGCCATGTTTTGACACAGGTTACAGGAGTGTTATATCACTGGGTTTAGAATGGATGATATTATAATGGATGATGCATGTAGCCAGTGGATCTAATCATGAGATCATTATCTCCACCGGCCATGTTTTGACATGGGTTACAGGAGTGTTATATGATTTACAAAGTGTTATATCACTAGGTTTGGGCGGATGATATAATGGATGATACATGGCGAGTGGATCCTAATCATGAATCATTATTTCCACTGTATGTTTACAGGTTACAGGTTACAGGAGTGTTATATCACTGGTTTTGGAATGGATGATATTATAATGGATGAGCTCACTGCTTTGTTGGACATTATTCCTTAAATTTCTGACATAAGTCAATAAAGATTTGTAGTTTCTTTTGGAATCTGGAAGTTCCTAGCCTGCTTTACATTTTACAGTACTGTTTTAAGTTTCTTGTTGGCATGTATCAGTGTTTGTTGAATGAAAAAGAGGGGGGATTTATTACCACTTTTCATTCTTCTCATTCTTTTATTGTACAGATTTATTAATATGGGAGTTCTGCCAGAGAGGGATTTTCCTGAATTTACCATTATATTTAGTCTGGGTGGGTACTGACTTTTCTTTGCAGCTGTCCAGGTGTTGGTAAAAGTCAGAGATGAATGTGTTATCCCTCTCAGTTGGGTCACTTTGGAAGGGATCGTTGAGATTTTTGCACAGATCTTCTACAAGATGAAGTAGGTTTGCCTTGGAGAAGTCCCGTAAAGACAGTCTCCTTTGGTGTGGGGCTGGGGCTGAGGTGGTACCAATAAATATGATAGGGATGATGGCTGATTTGTGGTAAGCTTTAACTAGGGATAAGGAGATGCAGGATAGGGTGTAGGCAGGAAGTATGTTGGTAAGGATCAGGTCCAGGGTATTAGAGCTTCTAGTGTGCAGTTTTGCAATGTGCTCCATTGTACCTGCATTTGAAGGGCAGGAAAAGCAGAACATAACTAAAAGTTGTAAATGTGCCAGCCAGTGCTTGAGTAGTTCATGTCCACCTGTAAGTAAGTATTTGTTTTGATATTTAATGCCTCAATGGTGTTGAGGTAATTTCTGTGGTCTTAGGACAGCACGAATGGTATCTAGCAATTAAGTAACAATTAGATTTGTTACAGGTGATTAGAATCTTTCAGAAGCTCCAAGATGGGGTTGTGGGCAACTTGATGTAAAGTAATGGTGTTTCTAACAAATATATTTCCCACTGCAATTAGCCAAGGGTTTGAATGAATGATGGGTGCTTAACCTTGGCATTGAGGGATTGCTATAACTGCATTGAAACCATGTCTCACTAATTATATATGTATATATTTAATTTGGCTGCAAAGAACTACAACATATAAACTGCTTCAGGAGGGTCTCCTTGTTGTTTGTTTATTTTAGTTTTTGGGGTTTTTTTTGTTTTTTTTTTGTTTAGTTTTTACTGCTTTTTATACTGTCTGTATTTTGAATTACAATGTTTTAGTGCCTTATGATACATGTTTGCTAGGTCTGCGTGAATGTACCTTTAATACTTATGACTGGAAAGAATTTGTTTTATTTGAAGAATGCAGCATATATTTCTATCAAGGCTTCAAGATTTAGGAGGGCTGGTCGTGGTATTCAATACCTTCAAAGAGGCCAGCTGTGAATGTTCTCCCCTTTCAGAAACCATGTATCTATGCTGTAAATGGGAATGATGGGATTGCAGGCTGTAATGATGCGCTAATGTTGGACCATGTATCTAAGCTGTAAATGGGAATGATGGGATTGCAGGCTGTAATGATGCGCTAATGTTGGACCATGTATCTATGCTGTAAATGGGAATGATGGGATTGCAGGCTGTAATGATGTGCTGGTGGGTTGGACCATGTATCTATGCTGTAAATGGGAATGATGGGATTGCAGGCTGTAATGATATGCTGATGGGTTGGACCATGTATCTATGCTGTAAATGGGAATGATGGGATTGCAGGCTGTAATGATGTGCTGATGGGTTGGACCATGTATCTGTGCTGTAAATGTGAACGTTGGGATTGCAGGCTGTAATGATATGCTGATGGGTTGGACCATGTATCTATGCTGTAAATGGGAATGATGGGATTGCAGGCTGTAATGATGTGCTGATGGGTTGGACCATGTATCTATGCTGTAAATGGGAATGATACCGGGTTGCATACTATGTGATGTGCTGATGGGTTGGACCATGTATCTCTGCTGTAAATGGGAATGATGGGATTGCAGGGTGTAATGATGTGCTGATGGGTTGGACCATGTATCTGTGCTGTAAATGGGAATGATGGGATTGCAGGCTGTAATGATGTGCTGATGGGGTGGACCATGTATCTATGCTGTAAATGGGAATGATGGCATTGCAGGCTGTAATGATGTGCTGATGGGTTGGACCATGTATCTATGCTGTAAATGGGAATGATGGGATTGCAGGCTGTAATGATGTACTGATGGGTTGGACCATGTATCTATGCTGTAAATGGGGAATGAAATGGGATTGCAGGCTGTAATGATGTGCTGAGTGAGGTTGGACCCGTACATCTGTGCTGTAAATGGGAAGGATGGGATTGCAGGCTGACAATTAATGATGTGTTGATGGGTTGGACCATGTATCTCTACTGGCCAAATGGGAAGGGGATAGGTTGCAGGGTGTAATGATGTGCTGATGGGTTGGACCATGTATCTGTGCTGTAAATGGGAAGGGTGGGATTGCAGGCTGTAATAATGTGCTGATGGGTTGGACCATGTATCTATACTGTAAATGGGAATGATGGGATTGCAGGCTGTAATGATGTGCTGATGGGTTGGACCATGTATCTATGCTGTAAATGGGAATGATGGGATTGCAGGCTGTAATAGCGTGCTGAGTGGGTTGGACCATGGCATATACTGTAGAAATGGGAATGTTTGGGATTGCAGGGCTGTAATGATATTACTGATGGGTTGGACCATATGTATAATAAATTCGGAGATAAATGGGATTGCAGGCTGTAATGCCAGTGTACTGATAGGTTGGACCATGTATCTATGCTGTAAATGTGAATGATGGGATTGCAGGCTGTAATGACCGTGATGCTGATGGGTTGGACCCATATATCTAATATGCCGTAAATGTGAATGATGGGATTGCAGGCTGTAATGATGTGCTTGATGGGTTGGACCATGTATCTATGCTGTAAATGTGAATGATGGGATTGCAGGCTGTAATGATGTGCTGATGGGTTGGACCATGTATCTATACTGTAAATGTGAATGATGGGATTGCAGGCTGTAATGATGTACTGATGGGTTGGACCATGAATGTAATCTGTAAATGGGAATGTTGGGATTGCAGGCTGTAATGATGTGCTGATGGGTTGGACCATGTATCTATACTGTAAATGTGAATGATGGGATTGCAGGCTGTATTGATGTGCTGATGGGTTGAACCATGTATCTATGCTGTAAATGTGAATGATGGGATTGCAGGCTGTAATGATGTACTGATGGGTTGGACCATGAATGTAATCTGTAAATGGGAATGTTGGGATTGCAATACCTGTAATGATGATGTGCTTCCAGTGGGTTGGACCATGTATCTATACTGTAAATGTGAATGATGGGATTGCAGGCTGTATTGATGTGCTGATGGGTTGGACCATGTATCTATATGCTGTAAATGTGAATGATGAAGTAGGATTGCAGGCTGTAATGATGTACTGCAGTGGAGTTGGACCATGAATGTAATCTGTAAATGGGATGAGATATGTTGGGATTGCAGGCTGTATGGCGGCGGTGATGTGCTGATGGGTTGGACCATGTATCTGTGCTATAAATGGGAATGATGGGATTACAGGCTGTAATGATGTGCTAATGGGTTGGACTTGTATTCACACAAATTCAAAGATCAACACGTAGGATAGTTCTTCACCATTTAATGAGATTGTTTTTCCACACCAGTGGCATATATGAGATGTAACTCTGGGTGAGAAAATATTTTGTGCTTAATATCTAAATCTGTGCTGGCTTGTTTTCATTTTATTTAATTAGAAGATTAAATGATGGGTTGTTTAAAACGTCTTAATTTATTTAAATGGTAATGTATTCATCACAAAGTACTAATTTTAGACATTGCCTGGGAACATCCTGTGGGGAATGATGGTTAATTTTCCTTTTTTTTTTTCTGGGGGTGAGGTGAGGGTGGTGTGCCAGGAATTTATGTTTTTTTTTTTTAGGAAATTATGATTTTTAGTTTCTACTGAATTCAGCTCAGTTGAGAACTCATGGTCATAGCAAAATATTACAACAGAGGCTTGTACATACTATTATTATTATTATTATATACAATTTATTTTTTGCTGGTAACAGTAAGCTTATAAATAAGACTTAGTATGCTTTATAGAAGGTAGGCATAGGAGTAGTGATCCTACAGTGGCAATTGTAAGACACGATGGTTGTGGATGGTCAGGTTGTATTGTGAAGGTCATCTGGGGATGAAATCAACTGCAGAGAGTAGATTTCACCTGATCCTGTACCACCACACACAACTGGACATACTGGTCAAGTGTACATTTTTACATATGGGACTAATTAAAACTTTTGTTATAGTGTTTTATGTTTTAAGTAGTGCTTGTTTTATTATTACCGATTTTAGTTTACACTACACTTTTGTGTAAGCATTTATTTCAGTATATACTTGCTATTTTATCCTACTATATTTAGTTCTATTTGTTGGCTATGTTATGGTTGGTTAGTTAGCTAGTTTGCCAGTGTGTGTGTGTGTGTGTGTGTGTGTGTATGTGTGTGTGTGTGTGTGTGTGTGTGTGTGTATGCGTGTGTCGTGCGTGTGTGCGTGTGTGAGTGTGTGTGTGTGTGTGCGTGTAGTAATAGGTAATGCGTGTGTGTGTGTGTGTATGTGTGTGTATATTACTTATAATTTATGCACATGTCTACACATCTGTCTGTTTGCTCAGTATGTATGTCCATGTCCATGTCTATGTGTGTGCGTGTGTATATTATATGTAAGACAGACACATATTTATGTAATGCACTTCCAAGTACACATATACAAACACACACACATGTAATGTCGCGATGGATATTTTACACAGGTTTTCTTGTCAATGAGCTGGCCTGTATCCACCAGGTGAGATAAAGGTTTATTTACACCTAACCTCTTGAGTTTGTCAACAATGCTCAAGTGGGATATTGTGTCAAGAGCCTTGGCCATGTCAAGGTAGGCAGTGTGAACCATTTTGCCCTTATCCATTGCTTTGATTACCTTCTCAAAAAAGCCCACCAGTTTGAGTAAGTGAGAGCTGTCCTTGACGAAACCCATCTGCGTTGTGTTCAGTGTCTGGAGGTTTCCTGTGTCATTATTGATCATTTACATGATAATTCTTTCCATGGATTTGCATATGTAACTAGTGAGACTTATGGGTCTGTAGTTACCAGGATCTGTAGATATCTCACCTTTGGTTAGAGGGATGACAGTTGCTATTCGCCATTCAATAGGCACAAAGCCTGTTTAGAGGCTACAGTTTAAATAGCAGCCACAGAGGGGCAATGAAATAGGTCATGTTTTATGCTCTTTAGAAGGCATCCTGAGGAATACTGTCTGGGGCTCATCAGGTACAGTGTTGTTTGCCTTAGGGCAGGGACATTTGAGGACCTGTTCCACAGTTGATAAGCGAAATTGTTATATTTGATGGCATTTCTTGGAAGAAATTGAGGGGGAGAGAAGCCCAAAGTTAGAGATGAATTTGTCTGCCAATAGGTTTGCTATATCTTCTGGCTCAGTATATGTGGCTCTATTAACAATGAGCTCTACACACATTTGTGGGCGAAATTGAAGTGTATTAACCCACCACTGAGTTTGCGCATGAATGGGCGTGCCCTCAGTGATTGACATGCCGGAGGGCGGGGATTAACAGTAATGTGCCGTGATTGACACGCAATGCAAATGTAACGGTAAATCCACAAGCATCTTGACAACCGAATACCGTTGTTGTTGTGTCTTTCAGCTTTTCCCGGTTAGGGGTCGCCACAGCAGAACTCCGGTCCGCTATTGATTGTAGTAGATTTTTATGTGCCGAGTTGCCATTTGGCAGCACTAACCTAACGAATGAAGTCGCCCATTCACGCATGTCTCACACAGAAGACACTCTAGCTGAAATTAAGACAGGACAATGTGTCTTGCACAACGTAAGCGACAATACCCATAACACCTTTTCCACCACACGCCAGTTTTTTGAAAATAACAACACATTCAAGTGGGTTAATACAAATACAAGCATTAAATCATAATAATTCATCAAAACATCTTACTACCAATGAAGTAACACCTTTGTAGCTGTACCATGAGCTGCCTGATTGAAGTTATTATTAAAGGCTCCATATTCTCCCTCCTGCATGAACTTGGTGGTGGGTTAATACACTTTAATTGCCAGAGTGCAAAGTTAGTCATGACGTTGATACCGGTGGTTAGTTTTGCTCATCCGAGATATCTTGAACCTGAACTTGCTTACATTTTTGAATGTTTAGGGATTGTGATCACTTGTGTTTTAGT